>NW_024086806.1:0-23382 GCF_009730915.1 Dioscorea cayenensis subsp. rotundata
TTTTTTTATTATATCATCCTGTTTATTTTTTTGTGGAGAGAAAATTGTTCATTAGCTTATCTCCAACTCAAAATTTTATATTTGGCATTTCGTAAAAATACAGTTTCTACACTAATAGTTTTTTTTTCCCAATCAATATTTTTATTTTTAATTCTAAAATAAAATATTTTAAGAATATTTTTTTCACTTTACAATTTATATATTTATCTATTAACTATATATAGATTTTATTTTTTATATTTATTATAAATATTTATTAAATATAAAATACAATCCGATTGATAAAAAAATACAAATACAAATTCAAACGTTATATTAATTACTAAATAAAAACATAACATACAAACAAGCACCTTTATTAAAAACAACACATTATTGGAAATTAAAGTAGTACACAAGTTTTTAATTATTTTCATTATTTGCATAGACTATTATCCCGACTATTAAATTTCATCTACTTAGATTTCATTAGATTGTATTTTGTAGTATTGTGGTATTACTATCGATGATAATTTATGTTAGGACTAATTTTTATGTGTTTTATTTTATTGCTCATGTAATTTTCGTTCATATTTATAAATTTATATTTCGTATAATATTTTCTTTAATATTTTTTCCTATTAATTAAAAATATAAACTTAAATTATAAGTTATTAATTTGATTAAAAATATAAATTTATAAATATTAATTTGATAAAAAACAAAATAATAAAAAAACCAGAAAAATAAAAGAAAACCAAAACAAAAAACAAAAAACTAAATAAAATAAAATAACGTTGCTATAGTGACACTCAAGATATTTGTGCGTCACTGTAGCAAAAATGGATTTTGCGCAAAAATTAGCGCTAGGTTATAGCGCCCCTGCATCAAATTCATTCCAAAACTTCATATTTGAAGTGTTTTTGGAGATGCCATACAGTTTTCAATGTTGACTAGTCAATTGTTTTATACACAATTTGTTATAAATTATTATTTTGAATTTTTTAATTAAAAATCTATATGGCTCATGAATTTAGGTGTATTTTTTTTTTATAAAATATAAATACACATTTAAAAGTTTTTAGTAGGACAACTATTAGATAGTTTAGTGGAAGTTACCATAAATTGTGGGTGAGTGGTGTAAGATTTAATCCCTTGTGTTGTGGTACAAACATATTGTAGATATAATGTATTAGTAATGTTTACATTACTGTTCAATAGGTTTTCTGTAGGAGAAGTTGTATTTTTCACTCCTCCAGGGTTGTAAGGTATGGGGATTTAACATTGTGAGATTGTGGTTAATGATATATCATTTGGGCGTACATGACAAACCCTAATTGTCGTATGTATTAGCCTGCTTCACATAGTAAATCTCTAAGGGATCATTAAGTTACTGTAAGTTATGCACTATTGTACCTGTTTGTCCCTTTGACAACCCTTGTGGGGTGGCATTTGTCACTTTTTGTAAAAAAAAAAAAACAAGTTTTTAGTAGTAAATCTTACTATTAGAAATAATTATTTAATGTAATAAAATGAAATTTATTAATTTTTAAAAGAAAAATTAAAAACTGAGAATGTTTACAAAATATCAGTGTCTTTAACGCCCCTGTTTCGCCCTCTCTGTTGGAGGCTTGGTCCTCCTGGGTTGTGTTGGGGACCATGCACCCAAAACCTCTGGGTAATCTGCTAATTAGGACTATTTACTGAAATATTTGTGCATAGCGCAATAATCGTCTTTTTACATATGCTTTTCATGATGTCTTTACTATTATTTGTAAAATTGCAATTTGCTCATTGTTTGGATTTCTACAGTCCCTGATCCCGCAAGTTTACAACTTGAGGAACCTCTTCTTACAATCAAGCACAGCTTGGTTTTTATGTGGCCTAGCATTCACACTTCTCTTGAGCCACCTGCCTCGGCAAGCGTGCTTATGGACCCACCTCCTCTTGGCGTGATTGTTGGTTTCGCTATCACCTTCTTTGTTTGTGCCTGGGGTACCCTTTTGTCGGTTGGCGTTGTTGTCTCTTCACCCCTGGTGATTCGTGTTTTCTTCCTCTTCGTTGTGTTTCTCCCTTTCCCTTTGTAAATTCTTCTTTGAAATAACATCTCAAAATTTTTTGTTTTTGATACATTAAGATTTAATTTTTTTTCTTTCACTTCTATTTTCTTCCCAATGAATTTGTTATGGTTTTTATTAGGTATAATACTCGGATTAGTCCCTCTATTTTAGCGAAATTGCCCTATTCATCCCTCTATTATTTTTTGTCCTCCATAGATCCCTCTATTTTTATTTTTGGGGAAAAACAGTCCCTCTGCCCAACACCCGTTTGTTTGGCCGTCTATTTTGCTGATGTGGCATTAAAAATGAATAAAATGCTAATAAACAAATGCCTAAATTTCTAAACCCGCTTAACTTTGTTGATTATTGTTGTTTAAGTGTCAACCCATTAGTCTTAATGGACCCCCATTAACTGGACTCGGATCCGATAACCCCAACCATCCATTATCTTCTCCACCATAGCAGCCAGTGAAGCACCTTGCGATCATAACGAGTTTTCCATCATTTTCTCCACCATAACAACCAGTGAAGCACCTTGCGATCATAACCAGCAATAGCAGCAACACCTGACGCTTCTCCCTACCAGCCTTTTCGGGTCTCTCCTTCAATTTCAACATAATTTATATGGGGTGAGTATTGTTGGTCTTGGGTTTAGGTTTTCCTTTTGTGTTTGTGCCTGAAAATGTCAAAACTAGGGTTTTAAAGTCTGTGGAGATTGTTTTGCCTTCATAGTGGTCACACTAACCCACAAATTTTCACATTTATAGAGCATGCATCGAATGGGGTATGGTTTTCCAATTTGTTTATTCTGTGCTTTGTTCATATGGTCCCCCTCTAATGTGTGAAATTTATTAAAGGTAATGCTTTATTTAATATTTATTGTTAATTGTTGGTGAAAGTAAATGATATATCTGACAATGTATCTTCTTTGTATGAACATGGCTGAAAGAAAGAATTAATTGGTTGTAAATTTATTTAATTGTCATTTAGATGTATCACTATGTAAATTTATACATAGTGATACTAACCCATCACACAAATTTTCTTTCTCTTCTTTAGAGGAGAAGAAGACATCAAACACTGATTTTACACAGACATATAGTACACAGATATATAGTTCATTGTCTATGACGAGTGGCCAAAAGTCAATTTAAAAATTTTTGAACAGTTTGATTTATGTTTGATTTTTTGTATTCATTCTTCTCTCTTGGAGATAAATGAAAAAAAAAAACCAATAATTTAGTCATTTTAAAATTATTTTTTATTATGATTTTTATGACTACAATCATGTATATATATACACACAGATATAGTTAAAGGCCATCTTTGTCTAGTGTAATTGGTTTAAAAAGAGTGATTAAAAGCTTTGGTGTTAAAAGATTTTACAGTCTGATCAAATGAAATAAATGCTTTGGTGTTAAAATTTATGTTTTGATGATTTGTCTAAACTTTCCCTTGCTATTTAGGTGTGAAGGGATGTCTGAGGAACATATTGTTAGATACCACCATGGGGTTACACTTGTGAAAGAAGGAATGCTGCAATACAATGGTGGCAAAATTAATGCCTTTGGTGTTGACCCTGACAAGCTGTGCTACTGGGACTTGTTGGGAGACATTCAAGTGTTGGGGTACAATGTTAGCGCAACCATTGATTTGTTTTTTTGTGGATGACAGTGGAACATTAAAGCAGATATCTGATGATACTGGGATTAGGGGTCTCACTGAACACCTTCACAAGCACCTTACAGTGGATGTGTATGTTGAGAAAGCAGGTGGTGGGCATGTTAAAGATTTGCCAGATATTTTAAGAGCTGATGTCCAAGAGAAGTGCTTTACAAGTTTATTATCTAGAGTCCCGGTTACTGATTTCGTGAGTGAAAGTGAAAGTGAAGAGCAAAATTTGGATATTGATCAGGAAGTTGTTCATGAAAATAAACAAGCCGCAAGGAGTGAATGAGGTGATAAGTAGGGCAACCAGAGTGGTGATGATGATGAAGAAAGACTAATTCAGGTACCTTATGCTAAATGTTGTTCTGCTGAAGATGCAGAAAGGGATGAAGCAAGGGAGAAGGTCATAAATTATGTTGAGTTAAAGAAGAACTTCCAAAATGATGTCAACAATGAAGATGATGGAGGCCAAGCAGTAAATGCAGACAATGAAGTTGGTGCTAGGAGTAACACTAGGAGTATTTCTGAATTTGGGAAAGTTGGTGGATATGAAAGTGAGTATATATCATCATCAGATCCAGGGAGCTATGAAGACACAAGTGAAGGATCAGATAAGGAAGATGCACAAAGACATAGATCTAGCAGGAGGTTCTTTGATCCCAAAATGCCATTTGAGGATTTTTTTCCTTGACCTCAGTTTCAAGGATTTGAAGCTCTTTAAGAAGGAACTAGTGGAGTTTTCAACCAAAAGAGGTTTTGAATTTACATACATCAAGAATGATGCAGTGAGGGTTAAAGCTGCATGTTCTGCCAAAAATTGCACATGGTTGATTCTTTGTTCATGGTGCAGTGCAAAGAAGTCATTTACAGTGAAGCACTATGTCTCTCAGCATACTTGTCTCCTTGGAGCTACTAGAAATAGAAGAGTGACAGCTCCAGTTGTGGCTAAGAGGTATGGAGAATTGATCTATGGGATGCCATTTGTTACACCTAGGCATTTAAGGTCTCTGGTCAGAAAGGATATGGGTGTCTTCATCACCAACAAGGTCTGCAGGAATGCAAAAGGTTGGTTGTTGAGAGAATGGAAGAGCAATTTTGGGAGGAATTTAGGGTATTAAATAATTTTGCCCTTGAATTAAAGGCCACACACCCAGGAAGCAATGTCATAGTTCTGTCTCAAAGGTTGAAGCAAGATCAGTTACCCACATTCCAGAAGATGTATATATGTCTAACAGCTGCAAGAGAAGGTTTTATTAGTGGGTGTAGGAAGATTATAGGAGTTGATGGCTGTTTCTTGAAGGGGTTGCTAAAAGGCCAATTGCTTGTAGTTGTTGGGAGGGATGGGAACAACCAGATGTTCCCTATGGCATGGGCAGTGGTGCAGACAGAGACAACTGAATCTTGGACTTGGTTTTTTGAGCAGCTCAAGGAAGACCTCTGCATTGGAGATGGACTTGGATGGGCATTGATCAGTTACATGCAAAAGGTATGCCAATTGAATGTGTAAAATGTAAATCCTTAATACATGTAAAATATATATCCTAACATGTCTACAACTCAAATTGTCATGTAGGGCCTAATACATGCAGTTAATGATATGTTCCCTCACATTGAGCATAGGATGTGTGCAAGACACATCTATGCAAGATGGGGGGTAAGAAGCACCAAGGCAAAGAGCTCCAGCTTGGGTTCTGGAATGTGGCTAGGTCAACCAATCAACCAGAAATGCAAAAAAACCTAGATGTGATGTCTGCAATGAATGGAGGAGAAGAAGCTGTGAAGGAGTTATTGGAGAACTGGCCCATCACAGGTTGGTGTGTTGCATTTTTTTCTGATATAGTTAAGTGTGATACTATAGACAACAACATGTGTGAAACATTCAATGGAGTGGTGCTAGATGCTAGGAGTAAACCAATAATAACCATGCTAGAAGACATTCGACAGTATGTTATGACTAGATTGGCTGTTAAGAGGGATCATGTGTTGAAATGGAAGTGTGAATGTGGACCAAATATAGTTACCAAGCTAGATAAGGAAAGGAAAAAGTGTGGTAAGTGGCATGTTGAATGGAATGGAGGGTCTAGACATGAAGTGTACTGGGACAACTTGATCTTGCATGTCAGGGAGGCTTATGTTGTCACATTGGCAGAGCATGTGCGCTCTTGTAGGAAATGGAGTAAATCTGGCATTCCTTGTCAGCATGCAATTGCTTCCATTGCTTTCAGTGGGCTAGAACCTTTGGACTTTATCTCTGAATATTTCAGAAAGGAGTACTACTTGAAAGCATACCATAATGTAGTAAACCCAGTGAAAGGCAGAGAATTTTGGCCATTAAGTGAGGAAAGAACCCTGCTACCTCCCATGGTTAGGAGAATGCCCGGAAGACCTGCTAAGAAGAGGAAGAGAGAACCACTAGAAGATAAGAACAAGGGCAGATTAAAGATTTCAAGGAGGGGAAGAGTATTTAAGTGCAGCTTATGTCTTGCAGAAGGGCACAATAAACTCACTTGCCCACAAAAAAAATCCACGGGGGTAACATTATCTACTTAATTATCATTACAACACAGCTTACTTTGACTGTACTAATACTAAGTTGTCCTTGTAGGGAAGCACTGAACACCCACAGGATGTAGACATTTCATCTGTAGATACCACTGCCAATGTTGCATCTTCTCAGGCAAGCCATAGAGGGCATTTTGCAGCAAAGAGAAAGCAACAAAAGACTGCTACTGCTATTGCACCTAGGCCAAGGAGGAAGATCACTCCAAATCCTGCTGCACCTACACATGGTCTATCTGAACAGATAGGACAAGAATGCCTTTTTAGAACAAATGGGAAAAAAACATTAGCTGCCGAAAATTCTGCTCAGACTAACATTGTCACAGATGGTGGAAGAAATCAAAACAAAGAATTTGCTCTAAAGGGGAAACAGGATGCACCCAAGGGAAGCACATCTACAACTTTACCCCATCCCACTTCAGGGAACATTCAAATTTTGAAGGTTAACATTACTTTTGTTATGCATGTTAATTTTTAAAGCTCATGTGGAGTCAAATTTTGAAGCTCATGTGGAGTTAATTTTTGTATGGTGCAGGGAAGATACAGCGGGGGGTTTATAATTGGAAGGTATAGCATGAGTGGAAGAGTAAGTGGAAGTCAGAATTCCACTGCCACTGCAGTTAACACAGCACAAGAAGCTCAGGCAGCCTTGGGAACACAGCAAAGCATGACAATTGATGCTGTTAAAAAAAATCCGTGAAATGAAGCATTAGAACTTTTGGAATGTGATGTCCTGTTTTTCTCTTCATGTTAAAAACTTAAAACTACTTTCTGATGTAAACACATGCTGTAATTTTGGTTCAGTATGCAACAGTTTTGATGAACATTTTGTTGCATTCCTGAATGATTTGTAATTAATGCAATTCAACAATATTAACTTAATGATTGTGGTTTTGTGTATAGCAGCATACTTTAGTGATTGTGATTTTGTGTATGGCACAATTGATGGTTTATAACTTCATTTTATGGTTTATGTATTAGTTTAGCATGGGAAATGCAGGATCTATAGGTATTGCTGGTTTATGAATACAGCTGTTGCTTTGTTCATGGTTATCAAAACCTTTATGTATTGAGATTTCTGTACAAATTCGCAAAATATTCAATGTTCAAATCATGATAAAGCCATAGACATTGTAATACATCCGGTGTATATCCAAAAATCCTCACAACATCCACTTGATTAAAAACACACACACACACACACACACACAAAAGGGAAAAATCCAGTTGAGTCAACATCCTCACAGCACCCCTCTTTATGTCTCTTTATGCACTTGAAGCTTCTTCACCCAAAAATTGGACACCTGAAAAGCCTGGCAAGAAGAAGCTTCGGGTGCTACAGCCATTACTGGTTATGATCGCACGGTGCTTCACTGCTTCAATGGCTGCTATGATGGAGCAGATGATGGAAAACTCCCCGTGGAGAAGATGATGGATGGTTGGGGTTATCGGATCTAGGTCCAGTTAATGAGGGTCCATTAAGACTAACGGGTTGACACTTAAACAACAGTAATCAACAAAGTTAAGCGGGTTTAGAAATTTAGGCATTTGTTTATTAGTATTTTATTCATTTTTAATGCCACGTCAGTAAAACAGACGGCCAAACAAACGGCTGTTGGGCAGAGGGACTGTTTTTTCCCAAAAATGAAAATAGAGGGATCTATGGAGGACAAAAAATAATAGAGAGATGAATAGGGCAATTTCGCTAAAATAGAGGGACTAATCCGGGTATTATATCTTTTTATTAAAGAATATTATTTTGACCCAAATAAGCTAGTTAGAGTTCACATAAGCTCATGCTTTGCTGGCTTGTTGTGCTGTTACATAGATCGTGGTCGCACATAAAATATGTGACCAGAGCCACTACGTTTTATTATATATGAGGTTATGCGTATCTTAATGAGTTTGCCGAAGAAATGGATGGAAGTAAGGAAATTTTGTAATTTATTAAAATTTAATTAAAATAAAGTAACAAATAAAAGGAAAAAAAATTGAATAGAAAAATATTTTGATAGTGAGAAAATGAAAGGTCAACGACCATTTGGTCTATTGGCATCGGGTCCTTTGTGTAGGGTGTTCGCCTCGAGTGTCGAGCGTGGCTTCTCGAGTTCGATCCCCATCTCGGGCAAGGTGAGGGCACGGTGGTGAGCGCTGCTTCCCCACGTGTTCGTCCCTGGGTTCCGCGGCTATCGCCTTTCTCAAAATATGAAAGGAAAATTTTTAGGGTGTGAAATTGTAGTGTGCCTTCTAGGATCTTTTCCAAAGGTTTAATGGTATTTAATTTTTTAGGTGAACAAATTGAATAAAAATATTCGCGCTCCGACTGTTATGCTCCCTTTTAGATAGATAAGTTTTAATTGGAAAAAAAATGTAAATATAGTGGGTCTCAATTACAATCCAAAAAATCTTTCAACATATTTTTATATATTAAGTTTCTTGAATAATTTTTTTCTAACAACTAGCATAAAGGTCGTCGGGGTTTATGATTCAGGTCAAGAGGTTTATTGCTTAGAGCTTAATATGGTTTAAGATTTTATAGGTTTTAGGGTTGTGAGTTTAATGTTTTATAGGTTTTATAGTATTTAATGTATAGGGTTTAGGATTTAGATGTTTGGGTTTCAGTGTTTTACGGGATTTAGAGTTTAAGGTGGAATATATATATATATATATATATATATATATATATATATATATATATATGAAAGTAGATTTATTTGTACTTTGATTTTTTTTTAATATTATTAGGGTTTATTTAAAAAAATATTTAAAAAATAAGTTTAAATCTCTGAGAATATCGTCCCACTTTGAGCGTTTTCTTTTTGTACCTTCAGGTTTTTAGGATACTTGGACTGTTTGGAGGATGAATGGAGCTCTTCATCCAAAACCTCTGGGCCTCCTCCTTACTTGTGCAATCAACACATCTTTTCTTCTGCTATTTTAAATTGATTTTCTGTTATTTGCAAAATTAATTGTTTGCTTATTGTTTGGATTGATGCAGCGCCTTATCCGACTACACTCAACGGCTCTCTATCTATTTCTTTTGGGTTTATGGTTTATCCAATTTTTTTTTAAAAAAAAACAATTGAAAAAACCTCTAATGTGAACACCATTAATTTTATTTTAAAATAATGTAGTCTTTAAAGGGCACGTCAATGCCTTCCTCCTTGGCACTTGGCAGATTCCATGGATTTCTTTGCAGAGCCACAATCAATCTCTGTAGCAATCTTAATTGCTCTGCTACTTCTCCCAACTTTGTATGCCTTCAAACTCATCCTTAGGCCTTCGTTTGCCAAGAAATGGCGAAGAAGAAACTACCCTCCAGTGGCTGGAACCATATTTTACCAAACTTGATCTTCAATTCACCCAAGTTTGACCTTCAAATGTTCCAAGAAAGATCTTCAATCAATCATCTCAATCATACTAACAATAGGCATGTCTTCAAATCTTACCTTTAATAGTCCTCAATCATCCTCATTAAGGTCTATTCAAATCATACCATCAATAGTTCTTCAATCATACCATTGATAGGGTATTTTTCGATTAAAAGTTTCTATCCAGTATTTAGTCTTCGATCAAATCACCTCAAATATGAGTCTCAGATATGATATCGTCTTCAAATTATAACACTGCCAAAAAAATAACTCCACCAAGATCTTGAGATATTTGCCTCCAAGTCGAAAACTCCTACCAGTACGTCACTACGCTCGCTATCGTGATTATCTTACGTCACGGGTTCATGCGTCCGCCGTCATGACCATGTTAAATCACTGCGATAATAGTCATGCGGTTGCACTAACACTAAGGTTCATGCCATTATGAACTTCGCTAGTATTGGCTAGATTCATTACCTCCCGGCTCCCCCAACTTGTTTTTCTTATTTTTTCTTTCTTATGAAAAACAATTTTAGACACAAATAGAATAATAGATATGATTTTTTCAACTTTTCCAAAAAAATAATAAATACATAAATAGAATGGTCCGGAAAAGGACATGTGCTGAAAACCCTTATTTTGTATTTTTATTCGGAGAAAAGTATTAGAGATAATATCTTGGTGAGCATAGTCCACGAAAATATCTTATGATATTTTCCCTTGCTACATTCATTTACAACCACTAAAAACGTTCTTCTTAATCTGAAAAAAATAAAACATGATTTGCTGGTCTACAAATAGAACAAGAAGCACACTTCATGCCACTCGGAGAGAGGTCATTAATTAGAAGTTTGTGCAAAAATGGCAGAAGAGGTGAAGCTGATTGGGCTTTCTATGAGTATGTTTGTGATTAGAGTTAAGATATCTTTGAATCTCAAGGGAGTGAAGTATGAGAACTTGGAAGAGACCTTTGGGAGCAAGAGTGAGCTGCTTCTCAAGTCCAACCCAATATACAAAAAGGTCCCTGTTCTCATACACAATGGCAAAACAATCTGTGAATCTATGATCATTGTTCAATACGTTGATGATGTCTGGTCTGATGCTGGACCTTCAATTGTTCCCTCTGATCCCTTTGATGCAGCCATGGCCAGGTTCTGGTCTTACTATATTGATGACAAGGTAAAAACTATGAAAACAAAATTGTTCTTCTTCCCTTTTGTGCAGTTTTTAATGATGTTTTTTCCTGGGTACTGTTGCAGTGGTTTCCTGCTTATGGAGAAGTAATAAAAGGACAGACAAGAGAAGCTAAGATAGAAGCAGCAAAGGAGGCCATTGCAACGTTGCAGCCATTGGAGGAGGTTTTTCAGCAACAGAGCAAAGGGAAGGACTTCTTTGGGGGTGATACCATTGGGTATTTAGACATTGCTTTGGGTTGTTACTTAGGTTGGATTAAAGCTGCTGAGAAATTGACTGGTCTTGAGTTTTTTGACAAGAATGAGACGCCTCTGTTGGCTGCATGGGCAGAGTGTTTCTACTCGAATGATGCTGTCAAATGTGCCGTGCCAGATGTTGATGAATTTGTGGAGTTTTTCCATTAAGATTCAAGCTAAACTCAATGCTTAGTGTTTCTTCAGAAAAATATTTGCAGTTATTGCTCAAATGAATAATTAATTGGTGATATTGTTGTTTGTCAGCGGTTTTTTTTTTCCTTTTGTACATGGTATTCTCTGTTCCTCTCTTTTTTCTAATAAATTTGTGATTTATTCACTTTATTCAAAAAAAAAATTGGTGATGACCGGAGAACCACTTATATCTTAATAATATCTTATTAAAATAATGAATTGGCAGTTTAGGAAATCTCTTGGCATTGGTATTGTATAATACTATGCAAATAGTGTATAATACTAAAAAAACCACTTATTTTCCTCTGGATTTGATTGCACGTGCAATCACTTGGAATATTTTGCTTGAAAGAAATGCACGCATCTTCAAATCTACTTGTTGTACAACTGTTTCCATTATTTCTTTGGTTATCTACAGCCTCCATTATTTCTTTGGTTATCTACCGCCCCTGATTCGAAGAAGGAAAAATTGGAGGAGCCTTTGGCAAAGGTCAAGCGTAGCCTTGAGTTTCTCTCCTCTGCGGATCCGACTCTGAGCATCCCCCTTAGGTCCTACCGAATACTGGCCAGGTTTAGCTTTTGTTAGTCAGGGTTTTCCCTAAAGGGCTTCTCCTTTAGGGCTTTCTGTTGGTCTGTCTTTTGTTTTTGTGATCACCCCTGGTGGTTCTTTGTATTTTTGTGTCTCCTCTTCTCTCTACCCGCGTGAGTAGCGTGTTTGTGTTCTTTTTAGTACTTTTGTCAGATTTCTATTTTTATTTTTAATACGTAGTTTTTTACTTTTTTAATATATATATATATATATATATATATATATATATATATATATATATATATATTCGCGCTCCGACTGTTATGCTCCCATTTAGATAGATAAGTTTTAATTGGAAAAAATGTAAATATAGTGGGTCTCAATTGCGATCCAAAAAATCTTTCAACATATTTTTATATAATAAGTTTCTTGAATAATTTTTTTCTAATAACTAGCATAAAGGTCGTCAGGGTTTATGATTCAGGTCAAGAGGTTTATTGCTTAGGGCTTAATATGGTTTAAGATTTTTATAGGTTTTTAGGGGTGTGGGTTTAATGTTTTATAGGTTTTATAGTATTTAATGTATAGGGTTTAGGATTTAGATGTTTGGGTTTTAGTGTTTTACGGGATTTAGAGTTTAAGTTGGAATATATATATATATATATGAAAGTAGATTTCTTTCTACTTTGATGAAAGTAGGGTGCAGGGCCAACCCCTCATAGGCGACGTGCGTGCGAGTGTATCACGCCACGTCCCTCACCCTCCCGAAAAGCGTTGGTTAATTTTTTTTCTTTTAATATTATTAGGGTTTATTTAAAAAAAATTATTTAAAAAATAAGTTTAAATCTCTGAGAATTTGGGCCTCCTTCTTACTTGTGCAATCAACACATCTTTTTCTTCTGCTATTTTTAAATTGATTTTTTTATTATTTACAAAATTAATCGTTTGCTTATTATTTGGATTGATGCAGCGCCTTATCCGATTACACCCAACAGCGCCTTATCCGATTATACCCAACGGCTCCCTATCTATTTCTTTTGGGTTTGTGATTTATCCAAATTTTTTTTAAAAAAAAAACAATTAAAAAAAACCTCTAATGTGAACTCCATTAATTTTATTTGAAAATAATGTAGTCTTTAAAGGGCACGTCAATGCCTTCCTCCTTGGCGCTTGGCAGATTCCATGGATATCTTTGCAGAGCCACAAACAATCTCTGTAGCAATCTTAATTGCTCTGCTACTTCTCCCAACTTTGTATGCCTTCAAACTCATACTTAGGCCTTCGTTTGCCAAGAAATGGGGAAGAAGAAACTACCCTCCAGTGGCTGGAACCATATTTCACCAGTTCATGAACCTCAATAGACTCCAGGACTTCCAAACGGACATCTCTCACAAGTACAAGACTTTCAGGATGCTCACCCCTTCCTGCAACTTTGTCTACACTGTTGATCCGGTTAACGTTGAGTATATCTTGAAAACTAACTTTGCAAACTATGGCAAGGTATTCCAAACAAGCATCTCTGTACTTGTTGATATGTTTATCCTGTTTTGAAGTTTCTCAAATTTGGTGTAGTTAATTGCTTTGTTGGGAGATGCAAAAAAAGATGGGATTTTTTGTTGGTTTTTTTCATCTTGATGTGTTTTTCGGTGTATGCTGGTAACTATGTTGGTGAACAATCACTTGCATATATGAATTGATTATTTGATTTCCAGGGAAAGGCTTTTCATGATGTTACAAAGGATCTCCTGGGAGATGGGATCTTTGCAGTAGATGGTGAGAAGTGGAGGCAGCAGAGAAAGATTGCGAGCTATGAGTTCTCTGCAAGAGTCTTGAGGGATTACAGTAGTGCAGTGTTCAGAGATACTGCTGCCAAACTGGTTGAGATTATTTTAGTGGCTGTAAACTCTGAACAGATGATTGATATCCAAGTAATTCATCTTTTTGTCAGAGTTCTTCTTTACCTAGCTATGATGACTTTTTGATTCTTTAGAATTACATTCATGGTGTTACTTTCAGGACTTGTTAATGAAATCAACCTTGGATTCAATATTCAAGGTTGGATTTGGGGTGGAGCTAGGCACACTTTTCAGGTTCCAACAAGGAAGGGAGAAACTTTGCAAAGGCATTTGATGATGTAAAGCAGAAACAATATTGAAGCGCTTCCTTTGATGTCTCTTGGAAAAATTAAGCGGTTTCTCAGTATTGGTGAAGAAGCTGATATGAAGAAGAACATCAGATACATTGATGATTTCGTTTCATATGCTTATGAAAGAAGAAGATAGAACAATCAGCTAATCACAAGGATGATGTTGTAAGTCAAATAAAATTTTTACATCTCAAGCTTTTTGTGAGTATTGAAAAATTGTTCATTATGGGTGCTTTGACTTTGTAGATGATCAAAGAGGATATTTTTGTCACGATTTCTAATGGAGAGGAAGAAAGGACCCTTCAACCATGAGTGATCAGTACTTGAGAGACATAATCTTGAATTTTTGTCATTGCAGGCAGAGACACAACTGCCGGTACACTCTCATGGTTCTTCTATATGCTGTGCAAGCATCCTGATGTGCAGGAGAAGGTAGCACAAGAAATCAGAGAAACAACCAACACCAAAGACAAAATGCCATTCAGTAAATTTTTCTTAGCTTTAACTGAAGAAACACTCAACAACATGCAGTATCTGCACGCAGCTCATCGGAAACACTAAGGCTATACCCCTGCAGTTCCATTGGTAATTTATCAACTCATTCCTAGTTTGTAAACCATGAGTGAGTTCATGACAATTTTTTCTGCAGGATGTGAAGGAGTGTTCCTCAGATGATACATTGCCAGATGGTTTCGCTGTGAAGAAAGGGGATTTTGTGAACTATCAGCCTTATGCTATGGGCAGAATGAAAATTCCTCTGGGGTGATGATGCAGAGGACTTTCGGCCTGAGAGATGGTTCAATGATGAGGGTGTTTTTCCAGCCTCAGAACCCTTTCTAAGTTCACTGCTTTCCAGGTGAGCTTACATGAAACTGAAAAATTAAGAATTTGGTAATTGTTTCAATTTTTCTATCAGGGCACTTACATTCATTTTTTGGTTGGCAGGCTGGTCCAAGAATCTGTCTAGGAAAGGACTTTGCCTACAGGCAAATGAAGATCTTCAGCCGTAAAGTCTCCTATATTTCTTCAGGTTCAAACTCTGGGATGAGAACAAATCAGTAAATTATAGGACTATGCTAACTCTTCAAATTGATGGGGGACTCCAATTATGCGCGATGCATAGGTAACATTGTCTTTGTGATGTAGACACCAGTCTCAAATTCCTCGAGGCATGGAAGTAACTGAAATCGTATAAGTTGCCAATAAGAATTAAATAATGAAGTGATAATCTTATTAATACATAGTATGCTTGTATGTGACCAATTGCACAAAATGGATCTGTATTCTGCATTCTGTATCTGCCAGATATTCTTTGGACCTGATTTCTCCCAATGTGTAAATTTCAGTAGTTACATTTTGAAAACTAAATTGCTAAGAATGTGATACTTGAAACCTTGGTGTGGTACTCAATTTCTCTTTGGACCTCTAAGCAAAGAGGCATTTTTCCTAATCTTATTTGTTTAGATCTTGTGAGATACATGACAACGTAATTGATTTCCTCCAGCAGCTACTGTTTTTGGAGAAGAAATACATGTTAAGCCATCTGAATAGACCAGTTTGCCTAAATCATACAACATTGAGAATAATGCAAGAAAGAAACAGGAGGACATGACACCTTAACTTTCAGAAAACTATCCAAAAAGCTATCTTGAATAACTTTAGGACAATGCATAGATGCCTTTGGGATGTTTAGATTGCACATTGATTCCTCAATGCTTATGAGATGGTAAACAAATATAACACGTACGCTGATTTGTAACTAATGTAATTGCTGCAAATCTTGAAATCGACCGGAAGAATGTTATTGCATAGGTAAATTTCGTTTCTTGCATTTTTTTATCATGTGTCTCATACAATGCCCTCAATAACAATATTTCCAAGAATTGCCTATAGTGCTAGCAGGGTTCAGACATCGACTCCTTGTCATACATTGATAGAAATTTGGGACATTATTATTATTATTTTTTAAAAAGGAACACACAATAGAAGAACACACACGCACACAAATGGGATCAGTTCTGTATAATGCATCGCTTAATTCATGGCATATGTTTGAGATTAATAGTCAGATTAAGAATAAATGGCAATGTTTGAGATTAATGTGGGAAGCAATTGTTGGAAATTATGATTTAATGTTGGAGCGAAAGGGAACGGGATGACAAAAGACTGAGGCGTGCAAGAGCACTGTCCCTAAGAACAATTTCGCCTCCTTTTTGCAATGCGACAAGAACACAGATGGCGTTGTTCTTTGTTCGCGCACCAGAACAGAGAACATACGAGAGCTCAGATTTTTGGGTGAAAGAAAAAAGGAAGAAGAAAAAGAGAAAGTTATCTTAAAATCGAGAAGCTGTTCTTTGCAAAAAAATTAAAATTTTAAACATAAGATAAAGGTAAAAACCTATGGCGTGACTGCACCCATGCGCCTACGTGAGTTTAGAATTTGCACCTCTACTGCGTAGAGAAGCATAACCACTAAAAGCAGAGTTAAAGGATAATGAATAAGACTTATATATAAAGTGGATGAATTCTCAGAATGTCAAAGAATGCAGACTAAACCTTTATTGAGGAATGTTTTGAAACAATACGCTAAAAGAAATATGGGCCCTCTAACAGCAATAAGGTTAAACAAAACAGAGATGCTTCAGAGTGTCTGATTGCTGCAGTATAAAAATGAGGTATGGTAAAAAAACTGACAGCCAGTTTAAGAACAGATAATAAACTAACGGACCAGCAAAAAAATGTGTTGTGATAAAAAGTGCTAAAAAAACTATTTATTCAAATAGAAAAAGAAACAAGAGAAACAAAGAACAACAACAAATGAGCAGAAGAAGAACAAGCAACCAAGCTACAACAACAGCAAAGAAAAAAACAAAAAAACAGAACAAAACAAACCATGTATGAAAACCAAAGTTCATAATACACTTCGTGATCCATCTTGGAAGGTCCCAGCCTTGGTGAAAGAGAGTCAATTGATGCGTACTAGACCCATAAAACAAGCCAAGCTATAAAGCAATGCGAGCCCATTTGTGAGGAATAACTTGAATTTTTAGGACTGCCAGTAATCACAAGTAAGTTCTGTAGTATCTTCATCCCTTGATCAGCTCTCCAATCTTGATGATATCCGATTAAGTTGAGAGCATCATTCAAATCAGAGCTAGTAATGAGCAGATGCTTAACGTTGACTCTGATATCAATGATATGTCTGATGGCAATTATGAGGGCTCTAACTTCAGCATCTATTTAAAAGAGATCAATGTTGGGAAGCAATAAGGTTAAACAAAACAGTGATGCTTCAGAGGAAGTGTCTGATTGCTGCAGTATAAAATGAGGTATGGTTGGTAAACTGACAGCCAGATTAAGAACAGATAAACTAATGAACCAGCAAAAGAAATCAGTTCATTGATAGTGATAAATAACAAAGCATGGGCATCCAGTTGACCTTGTCTTCTAATTCCTTTAATCTTCATTTAACTCTAATTAATCACAGATTATAAAAATTTCTTGCCTGAAAGCAATTGGGATGAACAAATGCAGAAAACAAAAACTTCTCAATAATTATCTTAAATCGAGTACTATGCATCTTGCTTTTGGCAAAAACAGTATTTCATTTTCTTATACTGAATGGCTAAAGAAAACTGTATCCATTAGGAATAAAGATGCCATTATCTGTGGGCAGGTACATAAACAAAATATCAGTCCAAACAAGGTATCACTAGACAAGTACATGGAAGTAGATGAACGATGAAACAAGATATAACTTGATAGCATAGAAGTAAATGGACGATGACACAAGATATAAGTAGACCACATGGAAGTAGATGATGATGAAACAAGATATAACTAGACAACATAGAAGTAGATGGACGATGAAACAAGATATAACTAGACAACATAGAAGTAGATGGAGGATTGAGGCCTCCTTCCACGTGAATTAAACGGACAATAAAACAAGATATAATTAGACAACATAGAAGTAGATGGTGGATGAAACTTCCCTTTTTTTGCTTCCATGTGAATTAAATATTTATGTTTTTTTAGTTTTGACAAAGTAGACTGTCCACATCAAGCACCATTGTGCGAGAGATTTCTTAACCTCTCACTTGAGAATGGAGTCATCATGCTTTTAATGTGAAAATGGCAATTTATTTATTGCTTATGTATAATTTGTTGGAAGGCTTAATTATGTGTAAATATTTATGAAAATATGAATGGGCGAACCTTTCAAAAAGTAATAATAATTAAAATTGTTTATTGTCAACTCTTTTTATATTTTTACAACTAATATTATTTTAATTAAAATAACTCAAAAATAATTAAAATTTGTAACAAATTTTGAAATATAATAATTAATTTAATGATAAAATTAACATTTAAATTAATTAATATAATAATTACAATCATTAAAATAATATGCATATAATTAATATAAATAAGAAAACAAAATAGAATAGTGCCAACAACCTCTTAGGTTGTGTTTGATTGGCAACATGAAAAATGGCTAGAAAAGAAAATTTTTCCATGGAATATTTTTCCATGGAAAAATTTTACATGGAAAATGAAAAAATAGTCGTTTGATTGGCATTATTTTTTAGCTAGAAAATAAAAAAAAATTTATGGAAAATTCAGATTTTGTTTTTTGATTGCTCTTATTTTCCACTGTAAATGTAACATTTACCATCGAAAAAACCTCATTTGTTTTTTGATTGCATCAATTTTCTCTGAAAAAAGTCACGTTTTTCATAGAAATTTTTTTGAAAATTATTAAAATTATAAACAACGTTACGTGGAATTGAATCTTACCATCAAAACGTCGCGAGATTTGTTCATTGATCTTGATAAATTTATTTAAAATACTATTAAGTTATATAATTTATCTTTTTTTAAAAAATTTAAATAAAAAGGAAAAACTTTTTTTTAAAATTTATAAAAGAAAAGTTATTTTAAATATTTTAATCGCGCGTTATTTTTTCACATAGCCCCTTACATTTTCCTGGAAAAACTTTTCCTAGGGTGGAGGCAGGAAAAATTTTCCACTGATTTGAGGGAAAATAGAGTCACGTTATAGAGTTTGTGGAAAAATTTTCCATAGAAAATTTTGGTAAAGCAACTAGCCTATTTAGATGTAAAATGGCATGTAGAAAATTTTTTCAGGGAAAAAAAGAGCAATCAAACACAGCCTTAATCTATCTATTGGCGCAAATCTTCTGTATATGGCATTCGTGTTCTTGCTAATAAGACAGTTTATAGAGGTTGACGGCACAATTGTAATGAGATAGTAACTTCATGCTTTTACACGCCCTTGAAATGGTCACATTTTATTAAAAAAATAGTATATATAATAAATACGAAGATAATCTCAATTTGGTATTTATATAATTTTTTTTAAAGGTATATAAGCCAGGTGAGAGTTTATCCCTTGACCACTTACTTTCTCACGTGAACATAGTTATATTTAATTAATAGTTTGAATCAAAATTTTTTTAATCTAAATTTACGAATCTTTCCTAGAAAAAAAAACCTATTAGCCATTTATCAAGTAACTAAACACTATATTTGAGGGTTGCGTTGTATTGTATTTCAAAATTAAATATTTAGATTTTTTTTGAATAGGATAAGTTATCATATATTACACTTAAATGAATAAGATAGAAAATAAAAATAAAATATGCTCATGTACTCATTTAGGTTTCTTAGCATCTATCACTCCTTCCATTCTTGCACCAAAGGCTTGGTAATAATGAGATAGGTTAAAATAAATATTATTTAAAAAAATATAATTAAATCATAAAAAGTTAATTTTGTTTATTTATGTACAATTCATGTCATATCACATAAAGATAACAAAAATGCAATATGGAGCGTACACATCAAAGCGTAATAATGAGTTTACTATGTACTATATATATATACTCACTGCTATATATCCTATTCATCAAACAACCGAAAAAGAAGAGAGAGATGATATGATAGATGATATGAGAGAAACAACATGAGAGGAATAGAGGATGGGAAGAGAAACATGGAGAAAGATCTGATAACTTAAAAGCAAAGGAGGAGAAAACGCACTGACTTTTATTACATAATCGTGAAGCCTTTATAGGTAAAATTCTAAAAAGATAATCTCTACTAATTTGAGTTTTAATCAACCCACAACTAACTTAAATATTTAAATCAAAGATATTCTAATCAAACTAAAATAAACATCATTATCTTAACACCCTCCCTTAAACTTATGTTTATCTCATAAGTTTAAGTTATCTCATCTACAATGAATGCTTTCATTTTGAATTGAAGTTCTTCGATAATATTTCTCAAGCCACCTACTTGAGAGGCACGTGTTGTTGCTGCTACAAATTCAACCTTAGTAGTTGAAGGAATACCAATATGTTGCTTCTTTGATGACCATGAGATAGCTCCAAAACCCATCATAAATACATAACCGGATGTGTTTTTCCGATCATCTAAATCTCGCGATAATTATTATATGTCATCGATCAAATCGACATCTCTCCTTTTCTTGTTTAATTTTTGCTTTTGTATGCCCACTTTAAACAATTGTTTTTGCACTTTAGGAAGTTCGAGTTAATTCCATGTTTTATTTTTCAATAGATGGAATTTCATTATCTATAGCTTTTTTCCACTTTGAATGTTGGATCGCTTTTTCAAAAGATAAAAGATCACAATTTGAAAATAAAGCAAAGTGGGTATGCAAAGGTCTTCGATTGGTTGAAATTTGTTACTTCACTGTCATCAAGCCGAGCCTTTTTAGGACACAGTAATAGGGATTTAGTTGATGCTCTCTGCATTTGTTTGTGGTTTAGTGATGGTGAGGGCTTCGTTAGTTGAAAATTTCTTGATGTTGGACTGCTCTCTTCCTTCTTGACTTCATCATTAATTCCATAATTGAAGTAAAGTGCTCCTTTCGCTCGATTCAAGTGCTTTCTCCTCATCAAAAATAACATCCCTACTCACCACGATTTTCTTTGTTAATGGATCATACAATTTTAAAGGTTTGGATATTTCACTAATCCCAAGAAAAACACACTTTTTGCCCATATCATCAAAAAGCTTCTTTCTTTTCTCATCATGGAATATAGTGCATATGCAATCTGCAACCAAAAAGTCTGAAAGTGATCTCTACTGAGTGTTCATTCAGCTCCGATAGCTTCTTACGGTGTTTTGTTTTGAGCGGCAAAAGTAGAACTTCATTCAAGATATGAGATGCTCGATTATTTGCTTACGGCCATTCTTGAATTACGCCCTTTGTTAACAAGGTTCGCATCCAGTATTGAGGGATGGTTCGATCTTTTCGATATACCATTCGTTGTGGGGAATAGGAAGGCGTGAGCTCTCTCTCCGGATGCCATGATAATTACGAAAAACTTTGAAAGTCTTCGAGCGATTACTCTCCTCCACGATCGGTCTAGGGTGTTGTTTAATAGGCTTTCCGATTTCACTTTCAACATATACCCTTGAAGCTTTTAAATGCACTAAAAAGCTTACGATTTCTCACCGTAAAAATAAACCCAAGTTTTAGAATAATCGTCGATTGAAAGTAATAAAAATATCTTTTACCTCCGTAGAAGTAGGATTTATTGGTCCTCAAAATATCGAGGTGAACAAGTTCTAAAACATCTTTTGCTCTCAAAGAGACTTTCCTTGAGAGAGAAAGATGCGATGTTGTTTGCTTACAACACACTCTTCACAAACTTGGGAGGGAATGAGTGATTTTAGGAAGCCCTATCACCAGTATCCTTTTCTTGGAGTGTCTTGATCCACCCAAAGCTCAAGTGACCATACCGATAATGCCATAGCCATGAAGGGTCTTTTTGTTTTAGCCATCGAAACAGGGTTGAGCATTCAGTCTTTATAAGGGAAACAACCTATTTGAACTCATTGGCACAATTGCACAATTGCTTACCTCTACAAGGATCATATGTTCTGAAGTACCTTTTTGAATGTGATTGTATATCCCTTCTCTTACTGTTGAGCCAGGCGCTCGATGAAGTTACTTTTCAAGTCGGGAACATAAAAACATTAGAAATCTATAAAACCATTCTTTGGTTTTATATTAATATCACCATTTCCCATCACATTCACGTGTAGAGCGATCTCCAAAGCTAGCGATTGAGGTGAAAAATCTTCGTTTAAGTAAGAAAAGAAGGACTTGCTTCCCACACATATGGTTGCTACAACCCGTGTCCACAAACCAAATATCTGACTTGTGAGATTACGACTATCTTGTTATTGTCATTTAACTTAGTCTCGCTTTTTATTTTACGCAGAAATTTGAGCTTTTCTCCTTTGTCTTTGTCTTTGTCGTTAGGTAGCTTGGTACTAACATTCGGAATGGTAATGACACAAATCGATGACATCTAAAAGACACTCGATTTTAGATTTATCAAATTGTTGACCTCAAAGTCCTCTTCCTTTTACTTTGTAGATAACCATCATCGATATTCTACGGTGCCATACCGTAACCTCTGTCGCTCTTCTCTTCACTCCTCTACTTCCATGCGATGCTCTGCCTCGTAATATTGAGAAGTTGTTGGTTGTAGAGGCCATCAACTGCTCCTCGGCAATAAAATTACGGTTGATCTTACGTTCAGCGAACTAATAAAAGAGCTTTGATTCATCGATTGAGGTAGTACATCATGTCCTTTGATTCTTCGATTGAAGCCAAACTATGTAGTCGAAATTTTCTTTACATCGAGATCGTGATATCTTTTCGACAATAGTGACATCATCCATCTTCTCCCCCATGAAACCGCATATTATTAGCGATCCATGGTTCTTGCAAAATAATTGTTATGATTCTCCGTCCAACTAAATAGCATAGATTTTCAAAATCGCTTCTCGAGGCTTGAAGTTGTCGGCGCTTTGCACCCGAGTGAGCCGATATCTTCATCGAGATCCCATATATCCTTGAGTTTCTCTTTGCAAGAATGGTCTCCATAGATCGATCAATGGCTGAAATAAATAATTCTTAGCGGCTCAGAGTCTTTTCGGCTTTGATGCCTTACAAGTTTCCGCTTCCCGTGCATACCTGTAGGGTACTACTCCATCATCGGTTTTGCCCTCGAGATTGAAATGTATTCCAATACTCACTGGATTTTAAGAAATGCCATCAGCTTGCTCCCGATGATCGTGGTGACCGTAAAGCGTGGAATAGATGGTTGCCTGAAAGTTGTCTGCCCGAGACGTTTGTGAATTTCTTCGCTCACAAAACTCTCGCTTTTGTTGAGCACCGGCTCTTGTCTGAAACGATAGCTTAAAGAAGAGATGAAAGAAAAGCTAGCACTTTATTCGTAATCGTTGAAGCCTTTATAAAGGTAAAATTCTAAAAGATAATCTCTACTAATTTGAGGTTTTAATCAACCCACAACTAACCTTAAATATTTAAATCAAAGATATTCTAATCAAACTAAAACAAACATCAATATCTTAA
>NW_024086807.1:0-8664 GCF_009730915.1 Dioscorea cayenensis subsp. rotundata
GATATATATATCAAGTATCTCTGTTTCTTTTCTTTTTATCCGTGCTAATAACCGAATCTTACATACCAAGAAAGTTGGTTATTTAACATAATTTTTTATTTTTTCAAAATTACTCTTAATTTATATCTTCACATTTCTCTCTCATATTAAATTTCAAAAAGAGAATCAATAGAAGCTTTAATCGATAGTTCTCGCGTGGTGTGAAGTGTTGTCACTCAAAAACTCACTCAAAGCATAAACACTCACACACAATCAAAGCAAGATAAAGGAGACAAACAAATTGGTAACCCTGGGCTCAGCGCAACCTGCCTACATCTGGGGACTGAGCCCCTGAGAAAACAATCCACTAAAAGAGGTATAAGAACAAAGGAGTACAACACTCACTTACTCACTCAATACAAAGAATATCCTCTCAAGATCGCCTCGACGGCCACACACTCAACTCTCACCCAAAGAGCTCTCTCACTATTCTGGCTCACTCCCTAAATCTTCGAAAGTGATGTCTTATATGTACGCATCCGACGCCTACAAAGTCACCCTCTTTTAGAATTCTCCGCGGCTTCCCTAACTTGGACACCTTCCAGTTAGATGTTGCAACACCCAACTGCAACACTGACCCACTTCATCGAACACTGACCGAGTTCTAGCTGATCGCACCCGACTCTGCGACCTTCAACCTCCCGGGTTCCCTTCCAGCCCCGCCTCGTAGTAGTCGACTTGACCCGAGCTCCTCCCTCGCACGCACTGCTTCCTTCCTCACATCACTTCGTAAGGTCTCCTCTCCCGAGGGATGTGCCCACCAAGGCACACGCGACCATCTCACCAAAGATAACCACTCAAGATCTCCGATCTTTCTTTCCAAACTCAGGCCCAAGTTTGGTCTTCCAAATGATCTTCGTTTCGACTCATGGAAATATTGTTACTAAACTCTGATCTCATCTTTATCCAAGTTTAGTCTTCAATATCTTCAAGCATGATCTTCAATCATCCATGCCTGGATCTCCAAATCTCTAATCATATCACATGCAATCTTCAATCAATCTCCTCATACGACTAGTCTCCATAAATAGTTCCGCCCCATAGATAGCTCTCGAATCTTCCTTCAATATAGTAATGCTAAATATGGTCTTGATGATCTTCTTAGTATGTTTTTACCTTATTTAGTTTGTGTCTTCAAATAGCTTCACACCAAACTAAATCTTTGTTTCTTCAAATAGCTCATACCAAGTTTAACTTGTGTCTTCTAATAGCTTCACATAATCTTTTACGATCTCGAACTCTTGCCAATAATGAATATTCCTCTCTCTTCAAATAGATCTTTCTAAAAAGGAGCTTTCTATCAAAGATATGAATAATCATCCCGGATCTTACCAAGGATTGATAATCACATCAAAAAAATAAAACTTGCCTTTCTAGAAAAGATCCCATAGTCTCGATGCACTTTCCAAAAGTAGTTTATCATCACATGATTGTATTGAGAGAAATATCTATAAAATCTTCAATATAGATCTTAATCAAATCTCCACCTTGATCTCCATTAAATGTCATGATAACATCTTTTGCCACATCATCATCCTAGTCATCTTTTCCTATGATGAGTCACCACATGCCACGTCATCATCCTCTTGCCATGTCACCACTTGGCTTGTCATATAATGTCAATCCTACGTCATTAGACTTAACAATAACAAATAACAAATAAAAAGGAATGGAAGGAATATAGTGTAGTTGTTATTATTTGGTAGTTATTAAACAAATATCTCAAACTTCTCAACAATTCACACATTAAAATCGAAATCAGATCTCACATTATCATATCAACAACATATGGGGGATTCACATGAATTAATATTGAGCAAGCAAAATGGATATTTACGTAAATATAGCAAACAGGCCTGAGTTCTTTGGTATTTATATATATGACTTCCGTCTCCATCCCTTGAATGTCATGTTGTCAGTGGAGAAATCTACAAAACAGAGCAAAAAGTGAAAAGATAAAACAACCAACAATCAACAACCAACCCATACTACACAACCTCCAATTCCAAGCTTTTCCTTCCAAGAGCCATCGAAGGTTCTATTCATTTTTCACATGACTTTACCAAATAAATATAGAAATAGATATTTTTTTTTTGTGAAGCTTTAGCTAAAATCTAAAGAGCATTAAGAACCTTGGGATAGTCCAATAGTAACTACATATGGTTGTAATTGAAAGGTCTTGAATTTGAACCTCATATTACAATTCATATATAGGTCCCTTGTAGAAGTTCTGTGTGAGGATTACCTCTCGTTCTCCCCTCCAGGGTTGCATGACTGGGGGATTATTTCCAGAAAGTCATTCAAGTCACTGTGAATCGGTGTACTGCATCTGGGCTTGTCGACTTTGTTAAAAACCCTAAAGAGCCGCCCTAATTATGCTAACATCACTAAGAAAGAATTGAACAGACAACTGGAGCATAACCTATTATTGTCAAAAATCACAAACACTCGAAGTTTAGCACATTACCATTGATCGAACCCTCGTGAGGCTATGCGCAGTGAGAGTACATGGGTCGGCGTTGAGTTTTGTTTCCCACATGTGTACGTTTCTGGGTCCTGGTACTTGTCGGCTTTCTTAAAAAAAATTGACTAGTAACAAAAAAATCAAAAAATATTATGGGTCAGCTTATTAATGATAGAGGAAATGAGGAACCAATGGATGAGTAACAAATGCCACATTTACAAGATGAGCAATGCTATTCCTCCCGGTCAAGTTGCCCGAATTTGAGTCCCGAACGACGTGGCAACCCACGTGATTCACTTTTCTCTCTCCTCATCAGATTATATCTTTCACTTTAATCTTAAAAAAAAAACAACAAAAGTTGCTTGGTCAAAGCAACAACACACACCAGCTTAGTCAAAGCCCATCTTCACATCCTTTTGCTCCCATCTTGGCCTCCTCTCCAGCAGACGATTTTTGGTGCCCTATTTTCATATTTCTCGTGCCACCCTCCTCTCAAGGAAGACGATGACTTACCAGCTTCAACGATGAGGCCTGTCTTTTTTGGCGACGACGCCGGCAACGCCACCTCCAACGGTAGGTATCACTGCGACCCGGCGACTTTACCGCCTTCCACGCCTAAGATGCTTCCAAAGCTTCAAACTGGGAGACTGGTTTAAGTTCATCGGTGGCACCGCCCTCACGCTGATCACGCTTGTCCCGAGACCAAATATTCGCTGGATCATGTTCTCGGCTTTTGAATGAATTTCTAGGGCTTTTTGAGTATGATGATTTCCTCCCTAATCGCGCTCAGGTTTCATGTATGTTCATATTCTGTTTGCTGATTATGATTCATGTTTAATTTCATCCAGTGAATCAAATGGTGTGAATTTGATTTGAGATTGATGTTATGGAAATCAAAATTATAAAATTGATGTGTGCTTTTTAATATTTTTAGATAACCCAGATGTTATCAAGGGATGTTCTTCTTGTACATGATTCCTCAAAATTCCAAGTCTTTTGTATCTTTGACTTTCGGAGTTTGTCAATGGTGTCATGTGAGAACTTCAAATTGCTGGACAGGTGGATGACACAAGGTGTGAGTCATGGTGAGATGGTCAATAGGTAAGCACCATTTTATTGTTCTTTTTATTTAAATGCAAAAGTTGCAACATCAATTGTTTGCATAAAATGGTGTATTCTCAAACCGATGATGAATGGTGTAATGTGTCTTCCTTTTTCATAATTTAAAGTCGCCCCATTTTATTAGCATAAATTGTGTTATAAATTGCTTAATATCAATCCATTGAGAAATGCTGATGATGAACTGTGCATTGTTCCTTATGTTTGCTAATAAAACAAACACGTAGAATTTTTATTATTCTAGTATTCTTTTTTTGTAATTCCAAGTTGCATACTTACAAAATCATTTTGTGATTTGTTGTACTTTTATAACAGAGGCTCAAATGATGCTAGTACAAGTAAAAGATGAAAACTACCCAAGAAGGTTTGGTGTTTGCCAAAGTAAATTGTGAACTTTGTCATATTGGTTGTTAACACTTTATCTGTTCCGAAATCCATGGATGAGAATGACCATGAATATCTGAACCTGCTGATAGAAACCTTCACACCTGATTCACCATGTAGATGCTCAAGAAAGGATGACAGGATGTTTTGCGTGGTTGTAAGTTAGCATTCAACCTTGTATTTCCATTGGCAATACGAGTTGCAGATCAACATATTTGGAGGATAGCATAATGAGAAGTTAAATTGTTCTGATGAGACTACTTTGTTGTGATTTTCTTTTCAAATTTGTACTATGTATTCACATAGTTCAATTGTTCTAATGGAATTCTTGTCCAATAATGCAAAGAATACATTGTTGTGATTTTATTTTCAAACTTGTAATGAACAGTGGAATGAAAGATTGCTTTGTGATTTCCTTTGTTCACTTGTTTTTAATGGAATACTTGTCCAATAAAGCAGGGAATGAAAATGAAGCAACTTTGCCAAACCATAAACTTGACTACAATCTGGAGCACAAATTAAATTGCTATGCACAAATTAACAATTATTGTAGCCTATCAAGTAGGAATGAAAAATAAAGCAACTTTGCCAAAACCATAAAGCTTTGGCTACAACTGAGTATCAAATTATGTTGCATGCTTCACAAATTGTTGAGTTGCATGTTTCACAAAATTAAGTTGCATGCCCACAATCGCTTCCATCACCGCCATATACTAGTTCAAAGATTTTTATGTTCTAATTGCATAGATAGAAAAATGAAGATGAACATTTGCAAACATAGATTATCACACAACCCTGTCACTTGAGAAACTCAAAAATCTTAAAATTTGAAAACACACATTGAACACCATAAACCCCATCACCAAAATCATTCTCCTTGACCTGCTTTTACAAAGATTTTGAAACTCTATGCCATAATATGCCATCGAATCATAAACCTGCTATATCATGAAATTAGCAATATAAGTAAAAACAATTCTAAGAACTTGAATGCCAATCAAGTTAATAAATTAAAGAAGAATTTGAGTTCACCTGAAATAGAATTTGATGCACTTGTGTTATTATAAGTAGGCATACTCACTACATGTGGAAGAGAATTTGAATTCACCTAAGAAGAAGAAGACATAATTCAAAAAAATTAAAACATTTTATGAAATAACATTAAATAACATAACAAATATAAATTAAATAACATAATATTACCACACTTTCTTGAGTACAAATTTGAACTTGTGTGTTGTCTTGAGCTTGTGGTTGACCCTTCATTTGAGTTTTCTAAAAGCAATAACATTAGTTTTAGATTACAAGCATAATTATGAAATAAAAAAAGAGTGATGTAAAATATAAGCACCTTTTTTTTATTTCGAGTAATTATTTCTTCAACTTTTGATTTCTTTCTCTTTGATGGTGGCCGCCCTCATCTCGAATCTTTAAAGGTTAGAAACTTTAGTAGTTGAAAAATTTTGCTTGATCGTGTTCTATTCAATATCATTGGTGAAATAAATTGATTTGAGTGATCTTGCCAACCATGTGCATTATCCGTGAGCTCCTCTATTGCCTTGTCCACACATTTCATTAAGAAGTTATATTTTTCATCGATTCAACTCCCGATTGCAGCAGCCTTTTATAAAAATGAGCACATAATTTATTGTATCGAACTTTTTGTTCACTAGTTTGGTTGTCATCATAACAATTCTTTACATAAGTATGCCGGTGTTTAATATTCTTTCTCCAACGAGTCAAAATATATCGAGATGGGATCTCCCTTCACATTCTTCTCAATGAGAACTTCTGAAAATATGTCTCACAAAGAATTCTCTAAACTCAAATAAATGACATGAGTATTCGATGTCAAATTCAAGCTCATTGTGTTGGACATTAAACACCACTTGCTTTCTAAGTAGGCCTTCTTTTCCTTTGAAGATGTCTCATTACTTGAAATGTGCATATCGTCTCATCTAAGTTGATAAACGTAAGATCTGCAATATATCCTCTTAACTCATCTTTGGAACAACTTAAAAATTTCATTTGTGTATGCTTCTTTGTAGTTGCTTCCTCAAAAATGGCAAATCGCTAGCATCGGAAAACTAGAGTTAAAAGAAGAAAAATCAGCTTTATTTTCCTTCTCAATTTTGCTTTTTCAAACGCATGACTCATATTGCTCCACAAATTGTTTTAGGGATGTTGCTTGGACCGACATAGCTACTCAAAGAAAAGTATTTATGCTCTACCCCTTTGAGTAGTAGACATTCCACTCAAAAACTTCTTTTAACATATATAGGGAGCCCAATGATGACGACTCTCATGAATAAAGAATTCAACCATCCATCTCAAGGTTATAGTCCTCGATCATCTTCACCAATTATCTTCAAATTCTTGAATATTCATCGACTACAAACCATACTCTTCAAAAATCTTCTTAATCGCTTTTGTAAATGAACTAGACCACCAAGTTTCTCCTCGAATCTTTTTCATAATGTGCCGTAGGCAAAGACGTGATGAGAATTAGGAAAGACAGATCCTAATCGCACTTTTGAATAGCCATGCACCGATCAAGAATAATAGCATTAGGGCCTTGCCTCGATACGCATTCCAACCAAGTTCTCAAACAACCAAATGTAGGTTTCTGTCTTCCTTTCGACAATAGACTCGCGATCCAAATAATACACTCGTCCATGATGATTTACCCCAACAAATGGAGCTAAACAGTACATCATACTTATTTGTTAAGTATGTTGTGTCAAAAGATACGACATCACCAAAAAGCTTCATAAGTCGCTATAGATCTCGTGCATCCTAATACATTCTTAGCCGACCTTCCCTCATCCATATCAATCAAATGGAAAAATTTGGATTTCTTCTTTGCATGCGTAGAAAAATAATTCTCAAGTGCTTTCAAAGATCTCCAACTCCAAGCCTCGAATCGCTTTTCGCTTCTTTGCAATATAATTTCGACTAATCTTTTCTCAGATATGTTAAATTTTCATATCCACCACTTTCAATAGCCTAAGGAATGAAAGTTTTTGCTCAAACTTATACGATGCTTGGTCATTTTAGTTCAAGCTTCCTTTGACATATGTATCCATTGTTGCATTTTTAAAACTGAGATTTTTGATGACTCATGCAGTAATTTAATGCGTCAAAATGGGATACGAGATATCGTGAAACGTCATTCATCGTTATCAATAACATTAACCCTAGCTGATAATTTGTTTTGGCAGACAAATTTCAGTTTGAAAGAATCTTTTGCAGATGTTCTTTCTGCCACCTCCACACATGCAAAGTGTGTAATATTTTAATCTTCCATCATCTCCCGATTTTGTGGTTCTTTTGTAATACCAAACCCCTTCTCACAGTCATACTTAATATAGAAATCACTAGACTTCTTCTTCTTTAATTCGAATACCATACCCCTTTTGAGTAATTTCTTTCACATGCTGAATCTTCCATAACCACCATTTTTCTTTATCTTTGTTTAACATTTCCAAACTAGAAAAACCTCTCTATCTCATTTTGCCTCTTTCAGTAGACCCAATTTCTAATTCCGCCATCCTGCTTTAATAGCATCAACTTGTATTAGTTTAATATTTTTGGATATAAATAATTTATTCTAGATAAATAAATAAGTATGTATGAAGCATTTGATACATATTAGACACATGCATGCATACACACAAACACACACACTGCATACATAATTCAAGGAGTTAATAATAACTTTAAGCTTTTATAAACAAGCTAATCACAGGAATCATACAATACAACTTATGCTAATTGATATAAATGTAACTTCTAATAAACAAAACACAAGTCTAAGACCTTATAATCAAAATAAATAAGAGAAAAGCCTTAAATCGAATGTTTAGATATACATGGGACCCAAGACTCTCGCTCACCCATCCATAAGGTCCCTCAAAGAGATTGATGTCTCGCTAGCTTTTTCATATAATCGAACCCAATGTCTATCCATATCAAATAATTGATTGAATTATTTGGACACAATACTTTTGGTTAACATAGTTATGAATCATTACCATAGGAAAATAAAATAGGTTTAGTTATTAGAAACTCTCACACCAAACACAATATTCGCGTCATTTTGACTTCATAACACTTTATATTTGCTTATTAGACAATCAATGAAATCTTTGTTTTTCTAATGTACTCAAGTAAATTAAAACAAACCCATGCTATAATTAACAAATTTTCAGACAATTACCTGCCAAGAGGTTTCTTCTAAGACCCTTTGGCCTCCCAATCAGAAGACTAACAAGAGACCTTCTTACAACCTCGAATTGGTCACTGTATGGTACGCTGAAGGTGATATGTAATAATAGATGGTCAACCCGAACCGTGAAGGACGCTGATCAAGGCTCCTGGGACGATGTCATCGTCTGCAGGAGAGAAAAGAAGGCTTTGTAGAGAGAGTGAAGGTCTAGTAGAGAGAGTAGACATGAAAGTAGATGGAAGGTTAAGGAGGATGGATCTATCGTCGCCTTCCTTGAGAGGAGGGTGCATGAGAAATATGAAAATAGGGCACCAAAAATCATCTGGGAGAGGAGGCCAAGATGGGAGCAAAAGGATGTGAAGACGTACTTTGATACTGTTGGGTGTGTTGTTGCTTGACCAAGAACTTGTAAGATTAAAGTGAAAGATAT
>NW_024086808.1:0-172180 GCF_009730915.1 Dioscorea cayenensis subsp. rotundata
TATTATATGTTGCGAATATATGTTATAAACGAAAGATAAGTATACAACGTAGAGAAATGCATGATTTACCAAACACCCAAAACCCAAGCACTAAATTTTCTTCTTCTCTTTCTTCTTTTATTTCTCTTTCTCTTCTCTTTCTATATCTCAAAGTATACAAACGAGACAGATGCAGTGCTATAAGAGTTGAATGAACGCCGTGATCGACTCGATCCGACGGGTCCCAAAAATACCCGGTGTGAGAATAAGAATACGATCAGGGCGATCGCCACAAGTCTATTGGCCACTGCCACAAGAATATCTAGAATTGCTATATAAGCCTCGCTATGAAAATAATTGCATGAAATCCATTGAAAATATTCTGTTTATAACACTCCTGGACGCTCACGACTAGTTTGATATCTCATAAAACCTCAAGAAAACCCAAAGGATAAAAACCTACTATGGAAAAAGAGACACTATCCCTGCGCATCATTCGAGGGTTACCGCCTCATTAAAACACCTCAGTCCTGAAAAACCCATCGACACCTCATGGCGAAAAGAGAGTATGCCTCCTCAACATAAATAACTTTTAACTCATATCGTAAGTACTTACATCCCTGTCTTTCTCATCCCGATTTATATATGTTTCTGAATGCACTTAGGTGCTGATTTTAAGTAATCGATCACCGATTCTCACCTGATCAATCTTTTGGAACTTCTATAACGCCTTCTTTCCTGGAGATCATGAGTAGTAAAAATTTTGCTGATATATGTTTTCTGGCTCACACCTTAATATAACCTCAGATGGAGAAATACAAGCACTTGCCTTCATAAATTATCGTAGCATTTGTCACATCGATGGTGCACTCTAGGACGATCGTGATATCGCCCAATCATAGACTCTCCACCGTGAACCATCAGCATCTTCTGCGACTTGCTTCACGGAGAGCTAGAATTTCAGCGATGATTTGGACGCAAAGTAGCTCTTGTATGAGTTTGTTTTCATGGAACGCCTACTTGCGATAGTCAGCATCTATCGTGAGAAAACATGTATCCAGCCTCGAGATCGCCTCTTTACGTGAGGACTGCGACAGACACTCAAAGACGCTGAAATCCCTCGCGAGGTCGGACGTGAAGCACTCACGTCGATAGTATTAAAACCCGGTGATCTCAGTAGTTCCTCGTAGATCAACATACATGCACTCTTGCCCTTTCCAAAGCGCGGTCTTCGTGTTCAAGCCAGAGAACTCCCGGGTGATCTCGCTGTAAGACGCATCGCAGTAGTTTCTATATCCTCGCCTCGCAGATCATTTCGCGAAGCATACATTAAATGCACCGGACTGCACTTAAATATGGAGTTTCTCGGACCAAGAATGATCGCTCTGTCCAGGTGGGCGGTAAATGCGGATCTTTCTCGAACATCAAGTAGCCCTGACGACCACATGCATGCGATTTCACGGAGCAAGCCTTCTCCATATCAATCTTCCAGCACCTTTTCTCTCAGATAAGGGCCGATTGACGCGCAAATATTCCTCGAGCGATAAGTCAGCCTGATTATCATGTCTTTTCTCTGCATGCACTGGTCTCTTCCCCAAATCTTTCATTTCAAATCTCAAACTACGATGTCAGTAGTCAGTCACTCGTGTAAGGAGTGCCGTTACAAGCATTTTAAATCATCCGCTATTAAGCACGCCATTTCCACAACAAAACTGCATAGTGCATAATCCTTTTACATAAACACACACGGACATATACTATCATTTTGGTACCCTTCTTTTATAAGATATTCACTCGAGACAGATATACCCGTCAGCCCGGATTGTTTTTTAACCTATAAAGAGATCTCCTCATGAATTTAATAGAGTATAAATGATGATTATTTCAGTAATGCTTTGTTTTTCTATATCCTCGGGGATTTTTCATATATATGTCATTTTCAAGTAATCCATATAGATATGCTCGCATGACATCCATCAACTGTGCATATCTAATTTTATTACCTTCTCGCCATGGCAATTAAAAATCGAAAAAGTAATTCCATCCATTACGAGTAGAGTATCGTCTCTTATGATCAATACCGAGGCGTTTGAGGGAAAAACCTTAGCAACTGTCTTGCTTTCTGTATCTCATAATTTGATTATTTTCATTTCTTTTTCTCACAAACACCCATTTATAACTGACTGTTTTATCCCTTACGGTGTTGGCACTATCGGCCCAAACACCTCACGCTTTGATAGGGAATTTACGCTCGACTGGATAGCTTTCTTTCCATTTTGGCCAATCATTTCTTTTATCGAAGCGTTCTTCGATGGATGCGTGGCTCACGGATCATTATCGGTATTTATTTCTATATCCGTAGCTACATTGTAGATGAATATATCATTTATTTCGGTCTCATGCCGATTCAATATTTGACCATCATCTACATAGCAAATTGAATTTTCAACATTTTCGTAAATATCATCCCCCGATTCGATTCTTCATTAACTTGTTCGAGGGTTTTATAATTTCCTCTCCCTTTTCACATGGGGAGATCCTTATCTTTATTTTTCTCGCCTTTTCTAGGAGCTGAAATCTTTTGGCACCAATTGGTCTTCCACGCTTTTTGTCGTGGTTTATTTTCTACTTGATTTTCTTTCGATGGATTCTTAGGAATCTCGATTCTCGAGGAGCATTGGCGTTGGTATATATGATTTGGTTACCATTTTTAGTATCGTAGAATGCATCAGTATTTCATTTGCAATATTTTGCAATTTAATGATCCTTTGAACTTCAGTTCACATTCATTGGTACGAGGATCGTATGTATGTAATCGTGATCGCATTCCAATCGATTTCTTTTTGCTCGTTTTGAGTAATCATTTCTCCCTAATGTCGGGGAAGCTGATTCAGTAAAATGACAATCTGCGAAATCTTGCGTAAATACATCCCCCTGTTAATGGTTCTAAATATCGATAATTGAAGGAATCATAACCAACATATATACCAAGTCTGCGTTGTGGACTCCATTTTTAGTACTGATTTGGTGGTGGTATTGGCGCATATACTTTCGCGCTGACCAAATATTCTTATATACGAAATATCGGGGCTCTTTACCCATAATAAGTTGGTGTGGTGAATATGAATTACATGCAGTTGGGATCGTATTCACAGGCTGCAGTCAGACGCAATAAACGTACGACCCCACGCACTTGTAGGTAGTTTTCGTCCCTACTAACATCGATCTGGCAATAATCAGAGTCTTTTAATTAATGACTCCTTAACCCATTTTGGGTACGTACATGAGCCATCTGGACGCTCAACATGTATTCAACCGCCATACAATAATCATAAAATGATTTTGATGAAAATTACTGAAAGATTATCAAGGCGAATTGCTCTTTTATGGGATAATCTGAAATTGTGCTTTAAGCCCCGATAATTTTGTGCCAATAACCTGCAGAATGCTACATTCCTTGTGTATGAAGTGAAACATGGGACCATCTAGTCGATCGATCGATTAAAAACCATAAAATACCTAAATGGTCCACATGATTGATGTATCGTCCACAAAATGTCTCCTCGTATTCTTTCTACAAAAATTTAGGAGATTCACCAGTCACCTTTGTTATGAAGGTGCGGTTATTAGCTTTTCCCATCGAACATGCTCTTGAACATGCATATTCATTATGTGTTAGGATTTTATAATCCTTCAGATGGGTGTCCACGAGAACTAGTAATAATCCCATGCACATAATAAGACATCCTGATGTCCAAGTCTTTTCATGCCATATTTTAAATATCTTCGGGTCATTAACCTTCCCAGGGTTAATCTCGTATGTGATTCCATCACTTTAATACGTGAAAATATAATCCCGAGGATATACAGTGAAAGCTTTCAAGTCACACGCTTTTTGGCATGAAATAACTTGTGTAATATAAAGATATTCTTTTCCTTCCTTATCAACCGCCTCTAAATGATATCCATTGAGACGTATATCTTTAAAGCTTAAAAAGGTTCCTCCTAGACTTAGGGGAATAGAGAGCATTAAATCCGCAGGATGTTCCATTTAGCAACATCAAATCGCCGCTTCTCCAGAACCTTCAACCGGGTCCGATGACCCCGCTTATTGCTGGGCTATATAGCCTTTCTCATCGATAAGGATATAAAAATATATTTTCTTGTCAAAATAAGTATCGTTGTCCATGATCAATAATGCGTCATCATCGACCATTATTCTAACAAAACAAAAAGAAAAACATAATTTAATAAAAAAACATAAAAGACATATTACAAAACTAGTCTATAGGAAATCGACATATCTAAATATGTATTTTTCGATTTACATTTAAATTATTTATGGAATTATCCTCAATTGGATCAACTATGGGGTTGTCGAGAAAAATTTGTCTCAATATCTTTACCTTTCTTATTTTTAAGTGATTCTTGTAAAAGTTGACAAAATGTTTAGGGGTCCCTGAATTCTGGACCAGTGACCTTCCGAGCCACAGACGATAGCATGTGTCTTTCTTTGTCTCTAACCCCATCTTGTGGCTTTGTTGCTTGCATTGATGTACATCAATTCGATTATCAGCGTGGTCCGATATTATTTCGACCCCCACCGCACGCGTAGTCCTCGACCACCATAATTTCCTCGTCCCACCGCGGTTTTTAAAACTAGCACCGCGACCACGCCATCTTCTTTGCCCAAAATTAATTTACGGCGGTGGTCTCGATCCGTGATGGTCGAGATTGATGATTCTCGATCAACAATTCATTGTTTTGCTCCGCCACGAGGAGACAAGAAATTAATTCGTAGAATTTTTGTAAAATTCTTTTCTCTATATTGTTGTTGTAATATAACATTTAGATACAGTGAAATGTTGTAAATGTTTTCTCGAGCATCGTTCTTTTCGTCACTCTGCTTTTCTCCATGAGACGCAATCTTGAAACAATTTTAAATAGCTCGGAATTATATTCTTGCATGACGCTTTTTAAAAATCTTGAAACACGAGCTTGACTAATCATTGCGTGCTTTTGGCAGAGTAGACCATTACGAGATGTTGAATCTCTTTCGGGGATAACCACAATTCCGTGGATCCTCGATGGTCAGTATTCATTCTTCGAGGCCATCATCGATATGATGCCTTATAAATATTAAGGCCTTCAGCCTTTATTATCACTAGGCTCATTGTTATTAGCCTCAATAGTTTTACTCAGGTTTCTTGCTTTCGGATGGAGCTTGATATCGAGGCTCGGGGATATATAATTGCTCCCCGAGTTTGAAGAGCCTCGATTCTCTTTTGCTGATATTTGCCATTTTTCTTCAAAAATAATAATATAGCATGTAATTAGAATAGAGGTATAGAATAAAAATATAAAAGCATCTATCTTTGTTCGTATATCACGTCTCTGTTACGTATATGACACTATACATATATCTGATCTTTGTTTATATCTGACACTATTCATGTATACAGTATTATTCATGTATCAGATGCGTTCATGCTATGCGATTGTGCGACATTGGGAGTAAAAATTTGTTTGAAAGTGATTATAAGTTAAAAAGGGAAGAAGAAGTAAAAATAGTGGAGAGAAGAAAATAGGAGGCCGGCGGAGAAAAAGTCGGTCGGAGTTGTAAACTGGAGAAACTCGAAGGGGACGTGAGGAGTAGAGAAGGCGTGAGAAGAGAAAAAGGGCCCGACGTGGTTTTTACCGACTTTGTCAACGATCGCAGGGATCGGAGGGTCGCCCTGAGAAGAAGATGATGCTTGCTAATTTGGATTTGATGGAAAACCTCATTGTAATAATAATATTATTGTTTTTTTCTTGTTTATTTTTAAAGAAATCTGGCAATAATAGCCTTAGTAGGCTTTAATCTTGTATGTTTTTTATGTATGCTTCTAAGAAAATCTTATGTATTGTTAACTGAATAAAATGTATGGTTTAGTTGTATTATATTATCCATCGATCCTTCTCGCGATTCGATGTTAGAAATGGATTCACATATATAACATATATATTAGATGAGTCAAAAGAAAATTAAAAATCATATGAGCAAATTCGATGCTGATAACGTGTTAAGAATATATATGTTATAAATGTAAAGATAGTAATAAGAATAGAAAGTAGGAGTATTTCACAAACACCCAAAAAGCGAAGAATTAGCTTCTTCTTCTTCTTCTTTATTTCTCTCTTTTCTTTCTCTTCTCTTTTCTATATCTCAAAGTATCTGAAAATGAGGGGGTATTTATAGGGTTCTGAGAGTTGAATGAGCGGTAGGGATCGATTCGATCAGGCGGTCCAAAAATACTCTGCAGTTGGTGGAATAATAACGATCCGGCTACGCTCTGATACCAGCGTAGGCGGTACTCACTGGTGTTGCAGCTGCTTCGATAATATCTAGAAGTTCTTATAGTAATCTTAGAATGCTTCTGGGTGAAATTCTTCAGATGGCGTCCATTAAAAAAATATTTGTTTATAACAAAATAAGAATTTTTAGGAATTGGGAATTTTTTTCTCCCATTTCGCTTTCGGTCGTATGAATGGCTGTTTTGCACCCAAATCTCTCAAAACTCATTCACCAATCCACCGCCGTCATTAGAAGCCCTTAAAAACCACAACTTTCTCACCTCCCTCCAATGCGGGCACCTCTTGCAAGCCCTGACAGCCTCCAAGTGCTTCAAGAAAGCATTGCAGCTCCATGCCCACATGATCACTTGTGGTGTTCTCATCCAGAACACCTACTTAAACACCAAGCTTTGTGCCATGTATGCAGCTTCTGGGAACATGCCTGCAGCCAGAGTGATCTTTGATGGCATTGTGTTAAAGAGCTCGTTTTTGTGGAATGTGATGGTTCGTGGATATGCTTGCAATAATTGTTCTCTTGATTCTCTTGTTTTGTATCGAGATATGCTTAGCTTTGGCAGAGGGGCTGATAATTTCACTTACCCGTTTGTTCTTATGGCGTGTGGACATCTTTTGCTTGTTGAGGTTGGTGAGAGGATTCATGGAGAGGTGGTGGTTAGTGGGTTTGAATCGGATGTTTATGTGGCCAATTCACTTGTTTCGATGTACTCGAAGTTTGGTCAAATGGGGATTGCTCGGAACCTGTTTGATAGAATGCCTCAACGAGACTTGACTTCTTGGAATACAATGTTATCTGGTTATGTAAAGAATGGTTATCCGGATGTGGCTCTTTCATTACTCTCTTTATTGAGTGTGAGTGATGTGAGAATGGATCGCGCAACACTTGTTGGTGTGCTGCCTGCTTGCGCTGCTTTGGGTGCAGTGAAACAAGGGAAGGAAATCCATGCTTATATTCTGAGAAGCAGTCTGGAATTCGATGGGTTTTGGCAAATGCTTTTGATTGATGTCTATGTTAACTCTAACTTTGTGATCGGTGCTAGGCGATTATTTGAGAGGATGAGTGAGAGGGATATCATTTCCTGGAATGCCTTGATATCTGGTTGCGCTGCATACGGTGATCCAATGGAATGCTTGAGTCTTTTCTGTCTGATGAACTCTGAGGGTTTGCTGGTCGCAGATGTAATCACACTCATTGCAGTTCTCGGTGCATGTGATCGAACATCTGCCTTGCAATTTGGGAGGATCACTCATGCTTATCTCATCAAAAGGGGTTTTGACAAGGAGATCATTGTGGGGACTGCATTGATAGATATGTATGTCAAGTGCGGGAGTTTAGCTTGTTCTTGCCATGCTTTTGATGAGATGGAATCAAAGAATTTGATATCATGGAGTGCCATGGTTTCTGGATATGGACTTCATGGGAAAGGAAAGGAGGCTATATCTTGTTTTTACTGAAATGAAGTTAAAAAGGATTAAGACCGGACAGGGTTGCATTCACCTCTGTTTTTATCTGCTTGCAGTCATTGCGGATTAGTTAATGAAGGCAAGGAGCTCTTCAACCAGATGTCCGATGAAAACTCGATAAAGCCTAGCATAGAGCATTACTCATGTATGGTGGACCTTTTAGGTAGAGCTGGTCAATTAGATGAAGCATACAAGCTCATCATGGACATGGACATAAGACCTAATGCTGATGTCTGGGCTGCTCTTCTTTCTGCATGCCATACCCATAGGAATGTCGAGCTAGCAGAAATTGCAGCATTGCATGTTTGCCATCTTAATCCAAAGAGAATTAGTCCTTATGTAACTCTATCCAACATCTATGCAGTTGAGAACCGATGGACTGATGTCGATAGAGTCCGAGGAAGCAGCAAGGCGAAATGGTCTGCGAAAACCACCGGGCTACAGTTTTGTGGAATTAAACACAGAAATTCATAGGTTTTTGGTTGGAGATAAATCCCATCCACAGTCCAAGTCTATCTACACCATGCTAAATGAAATACGCAGACAGTTAAAAGGAAACAGGTTATACTCCAGATACAAGTTCTGTATTCTATGATGTTGCAGATGATGCAAAGGAAGACTTGCTCTGGGATCACAGTGAAAAAGGTTAGCCCTTGCTTTTTGCTCTTTTTAAACACATGCTCTGGGACAAGTATAAGGATCACCAAAAATCTCAGAGTGTGTGGAGATTGCCACAATGTTACTAAACTCATCTCCAATCTCATAGACAGAGAAATTGTTGTCAGAGATGCTCGGAGGTTTCACCACTTCAGAATAGCTCTTGTTCTTGTGGTGATTATTGGTGACTTCAAAATTTTTCCTAATATATTTTTATATTTTAAAATTACCAAAAAAATATACACAAGGAGTTGACAGTTTACTTTTAAAAAGGAAACCTAACTGTCAACTGTCAACACGCCTATTAATTTTGGCGGGAAGGAACGGTTCACCCTCTCCCGCGCTAATTTACAACCTTCATCTTCACCTCTATAAATACCCTTAGACCTGCCGCTCCTTCATCATCATTTCCAGCCTCCTTACTGTCCTGCAACGCCGGAAACATGTCTCGCCTTCTTGCATTCGTCATAGTCCTCCTTGCAGTGGCAGCCTCCGGTGGAGCTCAGGAGCCGGCTGCTTCCCCAGAGCTCTCCACCACCACTTCATCCCCAACCTCCAGCCCCATCTCATCTCCAGCTCCTATCTCCTCCACTGGAGTCCTCCCCTACTCCATCTTCTTCTCCAGTCTCATCCCCATCTCCATCCACATCTCCATCGTCATCCCCATCCATTGCTCCAACCACTTCTTCACCTCCACCGGAAGTGGCTCCCCAGTTGAAGCCCGGGGCCATCGAATGACGAGAGCCTTCCCGCAGATAGTCCTGAAGCCGACTCCCCGGACAATGATAGTCCAGCCTTAGATGAGGATATAGGGACGCCTGAGGGTGCTCCGGCCCCCTCTGAGGAGGATGAAGATTCCGGCAGCTCTAATGTGCGTGTTGGTGCTGGGCTCTTTTGACCTCTCTGGTTTGCCATTTTATGCTATATGATTCTCAAGAATTCAATTTCATGTCATTATTTTGTATTATTTGCAATCTCATGGTTTTGAATTTGCATGAGTTTTTTCAATGATGAATGGAATTGGTTGTTGCAGGATAGTTTTTAAAAAGAAAAACAATTTGATAAACCACAGTTTTATTATGAAAAATGGATAAATTATAATTTTATTAAAAAGAGAAAAGGGTACCAGACCTAAAGAGAAAAAGCAAACAGGCAGATAGAAAAGTAGAACACCACAAGTTTTTATTAGGAAACTAGAAGTTACAATTTTAAAAAAGTAATAAATGTGCTTTAATGAAAATAAACAGAAAATGTGATTTATTTAATGCATGTAGTTTATCTATTTTTAAAATAAAAATAAACATTAAAAAAACTTTGTTCTTAAATAAAATAAAGAACAAGTACCTACGCTAAAAATTTTTACATTCAATAAACCTTTCCATCATGTTTTTCACAAATGTTTTTTTATTATTTAGAAATAGAGACTTACTTATACTAAGTCTTTTTACTGCATGAGCAAAAACAAGAGTTCGAAGTCAAGTAGGGTGGTATGTGCAAAAACAAGAGTTCGAAGTCAAGTAGGGTGAGTATGTGGTATAATTAGAAAGGTGATGTACACGCCGACACGTGACTTATTTACATTTATTATTGAAGTCATCTTTAATTAGGGATGTCAGCGGTGTTGGGATTCACAGGGGAATATATTTTTCCATCCCCGACTCAATTTGCCAAACCCATCCTCGACCCCATCCCTGAATCTGGGTATGGGAAAAAAATTTTCCTCATCCCAATCCCAGCAAGGATTACTCGGGTTTAGGAATTCCCCTCTATTTTTTTCATCTATTAAATACATCAAATATATTAATTTTTAAAATAAATATTTTTATTTAATATAAATAATTTTCTAACATTATATATATATATATATATATATATATATATATATATATATATATATATATATATATATATATTTATAATATTTTACGAGACAGAGAGGGCGTAGAAGGGATTCCCCCATCACCATTCCTATCCACGGCGAGGATTTGAATTCCTGCCTCAGGCCCACCCATTCACCGAATTTTATTTTTGTTAAGTGGCCTAGTCGGGGAGGGAATCGAGGGTTCCTACATGGGATCGAAGGCAAATTGACAATCTCATCTTTAATTAAAGAGCTTTATCAATTACTTAAATAATAATAATAATAATAATAATAATAATAATAATAATAGAAAGATTTAAGGAAAACTGCATTTTAAAAAAATTATAAGAGTAACATAATAATTAAATCATATATATTAAAAAGTTAAACAATAGTCACATGGATTGCATGAGGGGGGAGAGTAATAATACATATCCATTAGGCATGGATGATAAAAGTAAAAGACACAGGAAAAGACGAGACACAACTGGATAAAAGAGGACACAAAAATTGTAGTTCTGCATTTAGTTTTCTTCCATCAGGTCGAAGCACATTTTTCTTAATTATAAGTGAGTACGAGTGTTTTTCAAAAGGCGGTCATCGCTCCAAACCCAAAAGCGTTGACATGACGATTTCACATCACCTATAAAGTCGTAACTTTCAAGTAGATAAGGCCTTAAAAACCTGCTCCCCTACAGCTAGAAAAAACAACATCTAACAAAAATAATAAATTTCAAAAACAAAAAAAGCTACAATGTTCGAAATATAATGAAAACACATAACACTGTCTGACATAACCATTAAACAAAAACATAAAGAGTTAAGTCCACAACAAAAAAGAGTTTATTAACTCGACAACAACTAGACATCGACTTTTTCAATGGCCCGCTACATTTGTCTCCACTTAACCCCTACTCACACGACATGAATAACTAATGAAGCTGGGAGGCCTGAGTGAACCACTAAAAATATCGGGATCATAAAAAGCTCAATAGTTTCAGAAAAATATTCACAAAGTGTTATATTGTACAATGAACATCAGAATAAAACCCAGAAATCAGAAAATTTCAAACATATACTAAATTTTCGAAATGAGCGAGATATATAAGCTTTCCCAGAATAGCTAATGTCCAAAGCGATCGCCGATGAATTCATTTGTTTAAACTCGGTGGCCAAAAGTGGGATTTTGAGGAAGTTCATTTGTTTACCCATCGGTGACCCGGTAAAATGTCGAAGGTAGTTGTGTGACTTGGCGGGTGGAGCGATGCGAAACTATAGTTTTCTATGTCGAAATACGTATTGATATAGTCGATGTTTAACCCGTTGTGCCAGGGGTTGAGTACACATGAGTTAATTGGGGACTAATAATGTCGAAAATATTCCATGTACTGCAGATAGCGAAACCATCAAAGGAAAGTCGAGACCCGAGCAAATGTGAGAGTAATCCGCCGCGCAAAAATATCCGTGATTCGTATGATCCACGTATTTTTATATTAAAATAATTAATTATTTAAACTTAATACAATGAATTTATAAAAATTGTTAAAGTGACTGAATAATCCAAATAATTCAAAAATACAATTAATCAATTATATATATATATATATATATATATATATATATATATATATATATATATATATATATTTATATATTATTCCAGCAATTCAAAGGATTGTAAATAATCACAAATTAAATAAATTACTTCAGAAAAGCATCATGAATCCTTATATTCCTATGATAATAATAAATAATAATAATTATTATAATTATAAAGAAATAACTAAATGAGTCTGAGTTAACATAACATTTATAAATACACAAAATATCATAAATCAATTAAGTAAAAATTATATATATCACTAACTGGCGGAAGAAATGCTCAACAGTCTGAAAAGTCAGAACAAATAGTATATGAATTATTTTGACAATAAAATCTAAATTAATTAAATAATTATATAGATCATTATCGGAAATCAGAAATTTGCATATACATATATATATTTGGACCTTTTGGATACCTCCTTTAAATTTTAATTGCCGGATCATCTGGGATCTCATTTCCAAAGCAATTATATGGAATATTTGGTTAGAGCGAAATAATCGACTTTTAATTTAATTGCTTACCCTTACATTCGACTTTAGATTCATCTCGAGAAACCAACCTTGAAGCTTCTTAGAGGATAAAGTGATCTCTCAACTCTTAGCGGAGTGCCGATCACTCCCGCCGACCCGTGAGGATCAACTCGTAAGTAATCCACTCTCTTGATTAGTTAGGGTGAGCTGTGTGTCTCCATGAGGTAGCCTTCCGCCTTGTTATCTCTCTTCTTTTCTATTTCTGTTCTTGCTTCTTTTGGGTTTTGCAAACCTCACCATGGGTGAGGTATTAGTTTGTTTTTCGTTGTTTTGTTATGTTCTCTTTCTTTTCAATGTTTGTCCTGTTCTTTTTGTTTTCACTTATTAAATTTGTGATTTATCCACATTTATTCAGAAAAAAAAGTGCTGATATGATTACGAACACTAAATACCACCCTGTTAGTTAGTCTGCTTTTTTTTTTTTTTTTTCAATTTTGTATCCATAAACATGTTTTGTATCAGTCGGTTGACCTTGTTCTTACCTTTGTGCTTTTGCTCGTCTTCTTTGGAAATTCTTTGGTAGACTTTTTAATTTGCGGAACCTCAAGGACCTTCGTCAAATTTGGTGTTCGTGGAGGGTTAGATCACAACCTTCTAGTAGGGTCCTAACTGACCTGGTTGTTAAAGCTTTACTATGGAATATCTGGATTGCTCGGAATGATTGCATATTTAATTCTAATTGCTTGCACTGCATACTTTTGTACCGAAAGAAGGTTAATCGTATCTATGCTCCTTTAGAGCGTTTTGATGTCCTTCTGAGGCGAGTGCTAAGCAAGCATGGGAGGAACCTATGGCGTGGATTCGGCGTAGCTTGGATTTTCTTGGATCTGAGTGGAAATGTTGGGATGGCCGAGGAGCGCTACACGATATGTCCACGTGCTAAAGTTCGCTGATGTTCTGTGGAAGCTACTGAGGAGGCTGTTGTTCCTATGTTTTATATTTTGGTGTACTACGATTTTGTGTATCGACTTCTTGTGGTACACTCTCTAAACGTATCTTAGTCTCTTTATGTCTTAATTTGATATGGTTTATCCACCTTTTTCATTAAAACATGTTTTCATACGAAAAGGATAAACAATGTCTTTATTCCACATATACAAGGATTTTGTGTAGTTTTTACAATAAAATTAAAAAGATTGTGACTCTATAAAATGATTAAAAACAACCTTCAACATGCATACGATAATGATAAATTCTGTCCTAGCACAATAATTTTTATTGGTTTCAATTTTGATTAATGTTTCTACTTAAACCAGACTTTAAATAACCTTTAAGCAGCAAAATTAACAATATAGTAATAAAAATCTAGTATCATCATAATAAAAACAATACTTAATTCAAACTCTAGTTGATTTCTGTTAATTTATCAATACCAAATACGACAAATTAACTTAAAAGATAAGACATGGATTGGCGTATTTTATTAGGAATTATTTTACCTTCATCTTCGCTGTATTTTCTTCTTAAAAGGTCTCTACTATATCCAAAAAGAAAACAAGCCAAAGAGGTAAGGAAACTTTGGATCAATTCCTTCCTATAGATCTAATGGATTTTATTTATTTATTTATTTATTTATTTATTTTAAGAAAAATGACAAGCACTAGAATCCAAGGACGTGCACGTATGGGGAGGCAGTTTCAGCGCGACCGCGATGTGCTTCGCGCTGCGTAGACTGAGGGATTCATCTAATCGAATTTTTCAAAAATAAAAGCATATAAAGAAAACAAGAAAAGAATGAGAGGATGAGGAGGATCAGGATGGGAGAGGAAGAAGATCAAAGCATCCACATACAAAACCATCCTTGCATAGAGAGGAGGAGAGAGAGATGCAACCTTAAAAAGTAACTTCTAGCGCTGGTTGTCGGTCCCCACTTACACATCATCAGTGGCAGACTTTTGTAATGAACTTCATGTATTAAATTTATCATTTATATTTAAGAACAACAAGTAATTACTTCAAACTTCAATCTTAAATTGGATAGTCCAATGGTATGACACCTAAATATAAGGAGGAGGTCATGGGTTCAAATCCCTTCCTCGACATTACTATTCACCGACTGTTCATACACTGTTCACCCGGGATTTTTATACTATTCTTATGCTCGTGACATGCCGTGAGCATCGTCGGGATTCCAAAGATCTTTTGATCTGTATATATTCATATAAAAAGACGCTTATCGCCTTATTATTCATATTTTATTTAATCCATAAATATTCATTGATCAATCCAATAGAAATATAACACCACACAGAAAACAACCAACAAATTAACTTAAGAGCTTAACATAACATGGCTCATGGCAAGCGAACTCTTCTGTTCAAAATGAGTGGATAGATAGTGGTTATGATCTCCCTCGCTGCAGCTTCTCTTTCTAGCGAATAGTTGTTGTGACGTCTGGGGAAGCATTATTCAAAACCCATGCAGGGTTTGTGCAAGGCCCATGTAGCGGTAACGATTCTCAATGTTGCCAAACTTTAGCAACTTCAAGAATCATATCTTTCAGAACATTGGATTTCCTCAGCAGAAATTTCAGAAATGCTAACTCATTAGCAGTCCCTTTAAAACCCTTGCACAGTGACCTTTTTCAGATGGCGATTCAGGCATGTTATGGTTGTTATTTGTAGAGTCCCAAAAAGCAGCAGCATTCGCAGGTCTATTGTTGAATGGATAAGTATATCCCCTGACCACAGACAAATCAAATTAAATTTCAGAAATTATACTATTGACACCCAAAAATAAAGATGTGTAAACACCAGTTAAGAAATTAATTAACCTACAAAGTTCACTTACTTCAATCAGTTTGACATCATCCATTATAACAGTAAGGTTCTCCAATTCAGGGTAACTTCTTAGCAAGAGCACAAAGCCAGGCAGCTCATTTGGATGCATGGTCTACCTTTATTTAGTATCAAATGCCCAAGCATTTGATTTAAAGCGGGCAGACGTAGTGGATCATCTCCATGAGGTAACACCTTCAGAAAAATATGCGATAAATGTCATTTGTCAGTGAAAATGATTTTGAGCAACATTTAAATTGAATATATGCATTGATGGGAATGAGAATGCCAAACCTGACTGGTATAGCTGCATACAGTGATCTCTTTCGCTGTGACAAATGAGCTGATAACTTCTGATAGGAGACACCCCTCATCACCAGTGAATTTTTCTTCTGAAGAGAAATCAAATGCCACCTCATCCACTTTAGGGGCTTCAATGGTAAATAACTTGACTTTGCCACGGTAGTTGAAGTACTTCAAGTTCCTAGCCTCTATCTCAACAAATCCGGTTTCTTCAGAATGGCAGTGTTCTATAGTTAATCTTTTGAGCACTCCTTTTTCATCAGCGATCCGAATTATATATGTTGCAGTCAATCTGATCAAAGAAAGGTCCTCCACGTGATCACAATTCTTGATTAACTCTTGCAACATTTCATCCTCCATGGCAATCCTTGCAATGGTCACATTGCGAAGACGCTTAAATTCTTTGAGCTTAGTTGGATCAAAAATTGCATCCGGTGAGCCTCAATGTATCCAATGAAGATGGATACATATCATAAAAGTCAGAGACTAACTCAGCACATGCATCGTTGTCTTCTGGGAACTTGTCATGCAAGTTGACATCTGAGAAATCAAGATCAAGCTCCATAACACTCCTTGTGCGTCCTGCAACTCGGATCCATTCATTTGCATGGGCTACGTAGTCACCTGGATTTGAAAACCGGAGATGAAAAGAATTGATGCCGGATTGTTCACATGAGACTAGAACCCTTCTAGCATATTCGATGAAGGCTTGCTGACCACGAGATTTGACGCCATCAGCCAGGGCTTGACGACCATCATTGATAAGTTGCCGGCAAACGTCTGGCTTGGTAAAAGGGCTATCATCGAGGTAGACATTGAGTGGGTTCAAACGAGAAGAAGAGGCAGCCATCGACAATGAACTTGATTTAATACTTTTTTTGATGATGTCGATGGCTGAACTGAAGAAAAAATGGATGAGGGGGAGGAATATATAGGATGAATAACCAAGAGAAGCAACTGTTGGGAAACTACTAGCCGTGACATCTATTCATATTGAATCGGTTCCTAAGTGTGATTTGACGAATGTTTGCAAGTGTTTTGAAAAATAATTGTGTTTCGCGCCTCCTTTGGGTGACAACTGACTGTCGCACCTGCTCAAAGACAACGGTTCGGATGTGTGATTTTTTGAACGTTTAGCGGCGTTGTTGAAAAACATTCAGGTTTTCCCTCTTCGACCAACTGTCGCGCCTGTTGATGGAAACGGTTCGGATGTGGGATTTTATGAATGTTTGAGAAATTTCATCCTTGAATCGGTCCGGATGTGAAATTTTATGAATGTTTTGGGGTGTTTCCGGAAAAACAGTGAGGTTTCCTCAAGCAATCCTTAGCCGCATGCAAAAATACAATTTATTATTATTATTATTATTATTATTATTTAAAAAGTAGATAAAACCACACGATTAATAGGAAAACAAGACAAAAATACGTGACTCAGCTTAGACTAACCACAAGAAGTGGAGAAAGCAACCACTACGATCAGGACACAAAACAGGGGGGAAACAAACCACTGCACCCCCACCCCCCAAGAGACCACTCACAGGGGAAACAGAAGCTCATAAACTACACCACGCCTGTGAGGAAGGAGGCTCGTGGGGGATGCGATCTGTGTCCCCTAGAGGATATGAACTCAAGATTCCGCTCAATCTTCTTCAGCTGCCTCCAATTTAGCTCTTTTGGAATCCCAGCACTCGCATTACACCACAGAGCACATCAGTATGAACAATTTTAATAATAATAGTAATAGAGAGGCACAAGCGGAGGGAAAATGCGCGCATTTCGCTCGAGCCCAAATGTTCTGAGTGATGGCTCTAATCAAGAAGTCCCGTAAAGAGGACAAGGATTTTCTAATGGACTGAACGCCAAGTCCCCTCATAATTCTTTTAAAGAGGTCGAGCTGCCACGGATCTCGAAAAAGCCCCGACCTCTTTAAACGGATAATCTTTGTTTTTATACATAAAAAAAAATAATAATTTGAAAGGAAAATTTTGAGATATTTCATTAAAAAATTTGGGAATCATCTTATAGTTCAGGGAGGATATATATTTCATAGGGCTAGCATTAAAATATTTTTTCTACCAAATGTTTTGAGCAAATAATAGGATCTCTTCTAAAGTGAAAGATTGAAAATTTAATTCCCTTTTAATGCAGTTAAGGTTATGTGGTTTGTCCTTTTTTTATTAAATTCAATGTAGTTGAGGAAATGTGGTTTATCTTTTTTATTAAATATAAATAATAATAGATGAAATATTTGGATTATATTAAAAATAAATGGAACTAAGAGATATTTAATTAATTACATAATTAAAAAGGGAGCCCATCAGAGAGAACTTCATGCGCGATATATACTAATTAAGCACTAAATACATTAAAGCATTCGCACGGGCATTGGGAATTAATCGTCAAACTCTTACACCTTTTAGCTAGGAAGAAAGAGTTTAAGCTGCAAAGCTCGCACTCACAACCGGTGATCCGTCACTATTATTATTTCCAATGAATCTTGAACTCAAGACTTTTTGATTGTTTCACCCTCATTTTCCCTCACTTTCACAATAAGACCAAGTACTACTAGGTTATAATTCATTTGGTGATATACATTTTGATTTTTATATATATAGTTTTTATTCTCAACTCTATCAATGTAGGGAAGTTGTTGTTATTATAGTTTGTACCCTTACAAAATCTAGGCATGCTACATTTATTTTTTTATGTCTAACTAATTAATTTTTCATTTTTATACAATGGCCTTTTTAAAAACATTTTGATCTGTTTATTTAACCATTGCATCTATATATCATTCTATGTGGAATGTATGTATCTTCAAAGAGGTGCTGTCCTCTTGATGGAGAAGTCACAACTATACTTGATTATATTGGTTAAAGCCTCAAGATTAATTTAATTAGGATCAGTGTCTATGATGAGATCATGTAACATAAAAGAAATTGGGACTTTCGTTCTATTAAAATGAGATGTCATGGGAATCCTCTTTTTAAAGTATAATGGAATATGCATGGTTGAGAACCATTCCATAAGCCCCGGATTCATCAGTACTCTTGCTCTAAGTTTACATAAATAAGAAAAAAAAAAACCCCAATACCTATACTACTATTAATTTGTTCATTATGCGGGATGAGATTACAAAGACTATTGCCAACAACTTCTTCTTTTATTAGCATCGGGTCCTTTACATAGAGTATTCATGTCTTGTCCGGAGAACAAGTTTGAATCTCAATTCACGCACGTGGTGAAAAGCATAGGTGTGTGAGATATTAACTCTATATCATATATGCGCATCATGTAGTTCACATTCATTATTATGTGATGAATAATATTTAACGAAATAATCTCCTCTTAAAATGAGAGGCTGTTGAGTTGAGAGTTTGAGATATTTATGTTGATGTGAACACGATTTGAGTTGTCTATACAATTTTATTATTATTTTAATATATAAGAAATCTTTGTTTATTTAATATGTAAAGTAAAAAATATTCAAATCCATATTTTTATTACAAAAATATATAATATTATTTTTTTATCTATAATTAATCATAACATATAAAAATAGTGTTCATCGCTTTTAAAAATAGTAACATATAAAAGAAAAATTATGTATATGGACATTTGCGGAGCCAGAAATCACAAACTAAAAGGAGTAAAATTTAATAAATCAAATTTAAGTATATTTAAAATTATATAATAATATAAATTAAATAATATATTTAGTTTTTATATAAAAAAAACTTTACATAAACAAGTACTATAAATGACCGGTAAGAAAAAACTCATAATTGATTTATGTAAATCTTCGTATTTTGAAATCAACAAATAATTTAATTATATAAACAATCAAACATATTTTTTTCAATATTTTTACTAAGCAATAAACTAAAATTAATCACCAAGTCTATTACGTAGATGAGTCTTCACAGTTTCATGGCAAACAAAACATCCAAAAAAGAGATGAAATTGATAAGACATTAAATTTAAAGATTAGTTTTGAAATTAAACCATATAAAATTAATTTTTTTTAATTTTTATTTTTTGGAATTAAATGTGGATGAATCATAGATTTATTGAAATAAAAGTAGAAAGCAGGTAGAGCATCTCTCGAGCAGAGGCGTAGGGTAAGCATGTTAAAAGCAACGTAGAAAAAGAAGGAGAAAGCGAGGGAGTTCAAAGAAACAATGAGAAAGTGCTAAGTAGACGGAAAACGCCTGTCCCTAGCATCTCGAGCTCGCTTAGACGGACGTAAGGGACACTTGCTCCCTATTAAATGTTTAGTTTCATATTAAACCTTATAAAATATATATATACACACGTTTTTCACGTGGACTCATTCATGTCAATGCTGGCGCATCCATACTCGCTAGAATATGCTTGAGTAGGGTTGCATACTCACGTCACGTGAGAGGATTTTTTAGTTGTGTTTCTTTTGTATAGTTCTAATTTTGTTCTATCCTCTTGGGTTACCTTAACCACTCCTAGTGGTCCTAATTGACCCACATATCCCACCATATCTATATATACGTAACAGTTATATATATTTCTAATAACATATATTTTGAATAATTTATTCATTTATCTTTAAAAAAATTAACAAAACAATGATAAATTAATTTTGAAAATGTTCACCTAAAATTAGTTTCAATTAATATATTTTAAAAAAATGATAACCTTTGTTATTATTCTTCATATGATCATTGCAGTGCACTCATGCTCCATAGAAGATATTTTAGTAGATATATTCTCATGAGCATCCATACTCAATATATAGAAGATGTTTTAGTAGACATATTCATATGATAAGGTGTTTGATGCGTGAGAAAAATTCTTTTCGTTGTGTTTCTTATGTATACTTTTTTTCAAGTTTGTTTCATTATCATTGATTAATTCTTTCCGGAGCGTAGTAGTCATTATTTTGTTCAATTTCATTTGTGTCGCACTAACCATCCTTGATGGTTCAAGGAGGCCCATTATCTCTTTTGCTTTTTTATTTATATATTCCATGTTTTTTTTAAATCCAACTTGAAATTAATTTCAATTAATATATACAGTGAAATGAGAAACTTGATTTGTTGTTATTCTAATATATATATATATATATATATATATATATATATATATATATATATATATAAGTAGATAAAACTTCATACATACACCTTTTCACTTCATATATATATATATATATATATATTAAAACTAACATAATAATAATAATAATAATAATAATTATAATTATTATTATTATAATTATTATTATTATTATAATTATAATAATAATAATAATAATTATTATTATTATTAGTCGAATTGATTATATCAAGTTGAACATAGTGAAATGAGAAGACCATACACAAGTTAAATTAAAATAATGCTTAGCAAATAGATGCAAACGGAGAAGGTTATGTTAAATTGGAACAATTCATATCCAATTGTAACTCTACATGCAAATAATGTAAGGTGTACGTGCAACATCAAATTGTGTCCATTTCTCTCAGGCCACATGTCTGGTGCAAATATTATTGTCCATGGGAGTTTGAAAAGTCCACGTCCAAACAGTCCATGCAGTATCCGCCGCAAACTAACACTAATGAAATGAGACCACTACCTGTTTCAAACAGTCCACGTCCAAAAAGTTTAATTTCACACTTCGGACTATGAAAGCTACCACCAACGTTGTAAGGTATGACTATAAAAAGAGGACGAAGTCGTGCTACAAGAAAAATTCCGGCTGCTACCCATGTATGTTTCTTAGATAAATTAATTTTATGTGTACAAACCGTACATTCTTACTATTCAGATATTTATTTATTTTATGAAACCAACAAATATGCTATTACAACAAAAATGTATGCATGGACCAGAAATTGAACATCCAACTTGTATATCTTCAATCTTAACCAAAGGATTTGGATTGTAAACCCATACTCACAATGGGTGATTTGTTACCACCAATATTTTCAATGAATTTTAATTAAACTCGAGACCTTTAAATGTCTCACTTTCGTTTTTCATATAAAACGAATTACCCTAAGCTGTGGGTTTTTTGGTTATTTATTTATGATAATGCAAAGATATATCTATATTTTTCCCTTTTTTTTTATTATCCCATGATTTTTTTTATAGAGAAATCATTGATATTTATATTAATACAAACATAGAAGTCACCATTTCTATATAAAAGTGTTGGTACTTCATTCCTTTTTTAGTCAAATATTCAGTGATTGATCTATTGATACAGTAATGTGCATAAGATAAATTTTGAAATGTATTTAATATTTTAATATATTAGAAGTATTTTAATTACTATCAAAATATAATTATTATCTTAATATATTAGTTGAAAATAGTTTTTTTGAATTGATATTAGAAAAAAATAATCACATATACCTACTCTAGGTTTTTGTAGCTTGGTGAAGAGAAGCTTGAAGTTTCTAGGATCCCAAGTGAGTGATCTTAGGGATGCAACGATGACCAATTATACCTGCATGATTAAACATATTGATCACCATTTCATCATTGTCTGGTTGAGTTGCTAATAAGTATATATTTTTGCATCATTTAATATTATTTTGTATACTTTTTCTGCATGTATTAGAGTATTTTTGTAAAAAATGATGCTATATAAACATGGTGTAAATTGTATTCTCAAGTACTAGGCAGTGCTTAAGGAGGAGAGAGAGAGAGAGAGCCAAAAGAATCGATTAAGAGTCAAATCAAGAAGATGAAGCTCTTTTGATATCAACAACTGAAGAACTAGCCAGACAAAACACCTTGCAGGCACCTTACTGTCGTACTTACTACATGAGCCTCAGGTAGCTAGAGAACCTTGTGTGCATGCTTAATTATTATTATTATTATTATTATTATTATTATTATTATGAGCAATGTTGTAGCTGAGGGTACAATTAATATATATATATATATATATATATATTATGGTCTTTGAAAACAAAACCTACATGATGGGTAACCTCCGAAGTCATCCCTGGTTCTAGCCTATTATATATTGACACGATATTATTATTTTTTTTATTGTGATTTGAAAATACATGTCAGGTTTAAATAGGTTGGAATCGAGGTAGATCCTGAGCCCAGGCCCAAGAGAGATGATTTCGTAACCTCCAGCCGCTGTCATGGAAGACCCACTCCTCTGAACAAAAGCAAGATTTGTGGTGCGAAGTGAACCAAGCTCACGTACAAACACTCGGGTGGATGCATGTGAAACATGTGAGCCGCATAGAGAGGGCCCATAGGCCAGCAAATTGTGAGTGAGCCTTTTAAATTGTTACACTCCATCACAAGTCACAACATAGAGTCGCTTTCAAATGGGGGGCCACTTTCAAATGGGAGTTGGCCCCTTGAAATCTCTCTAACAAATACAACCACCTAAATATATCCGAAGGCATCAACTAATAATTCAATTAGCATTAGAAACAAACAATGACAAACCACAGTTACCTACTTTCTTCTTCTTGCCCTCCCGCTCTCACTAGCAAGAAGAACGTGCCATTCTCTGCTGTAAACGGTTCAGTTGTTGCTTGTGAACTCAACAATAATCGCAAGTTCACCATCGCCTGCTTCTCGCCAGAGCAGCAGATAAGGAGGTCTGCTCATTACCAACCCAATCAATGGGATTACAATTTTACAATGAAGTCATTAAACAGTGACTATGATAAGGTGATCATCCCTGTGGAACAATTTTATCTTAGTTCTTGAGGGTATGCATGGTACTGTTGTAGATTTTTGTGCTAATATGTGGAAAGTTTATTCAGGTAAAGGCACGTACAACAATATTGTTTGCAAAGCTGAAGGAGGAGGTGAGATCTTTAATCAAACAAGAAAATAATTTGGTGGCTAGACTTGAGTTGATTGATGATGTTGAGCGGCTTGGTCTGGGCCATCACTTTGAAGAAGAGATCAACGATGCACTTATAAATTCCATATCTACCAAGAATGATAACATTTCAGTAGTCATGAAGCAAAACCTCCATGCCATTGCTCTGTTCTTCAGATTGCTTAGGCAGCATGGACTCCACGTCTCTCAAGGTATATATATATATATATATATATATATATATATATATATATATATATATATATTTGTGTGCGTGTGTGTGCTGGTCAATTGATTTTGGTGACCATGGTTTCATGCATGCACAGATGTATTCAGTCATTTCAAAGATGAGAAAGGGAGTTTCAGAGCGTCTCTTCTTGAGAAGGGTGTGCAGGGGATGTTGAGTTTGTATGAAGCTTCATTCCTTGGGTTTGATGGAGAGGAAACACTAGAAGAGGCAAGATATTTCACTAGCGAACATCTTGTTAATCTTATTCCATGCATGCATCCACACTTGAAGGACAAAGTGGAACATTCACTGGAGCTTCCATTACATTGGAGGACTCCAAGGTTGGAAGCCAGATGGTACATTGACCAGTATGAAAGGTCAGGCAAGATGAATCCTAGTTTGCTTAAACTTGCCAAACTTGATTTCAACATGGTCCAGAGCACACACCAAATGGAACTCAAGAAAATGATGGAATGAGTGTGGTAATTATTCAGTTTGTTAATAAAGTCTCTAATTTAAATATAATTAACCTTTTTTGTGTTTAATTAATGTTAAAAGGAGATATAAAACATTTGTTCCGCTTTCTGTCTGTTTTAGTTTTTCCTGCCAGGTTCTCCCGTGCCATGTATCTTATTTTTTCTTTTGCAATGAACTCGTAGTTTATTCATTAAACACAGACAACAATTAAACCCAAGAATTTAATGTTTTTGTGTTTAATTAGATGGTGGAAGAATTTGGGACTGGGAGAGAAAACAGGCTTCGCAAGAGATAGACTACTCGAGTGCTTCTTCTGCGCAGCTGGAGTAGTCTTTGATCCACAGCATGGGTTCTGTAGAGAAAGAACTTACAAAGGCCAGCACACTGATCACAACGTTGGATGATGTTTATGATGTTTATGGATCATTGGATGAACTTCAACTCTTCACTAAGTCAGTTGAAAAGTGGGAGCGTGATGGAAGTGAAGAACTTCCAGAGTACATGAAAATATGCTACAATTCTCTCTACAACACTGCAGAGGAATTAGCTAATAGAATTCAGAGACTTGAGGGATGGGATGCTATGCCTTATATCGGACAAGCAGTAAATCCTTGATTTCTTCTTTCAACCACACCATTAATTTTTGATATTAACTTTATTTTTTGCTTGTATTACAGTGGTCAGATCTATGCAAAGCTTTCTTAATAGAAGCAGAGTGGCATCACAGGGGTCATAAACCAAGCCTTGAGGAGTACCTTAACAATGGTTGGTCATCCGTGTCAGGGCATGTTGTGATGGTGTATGTGTTCCTGTTATCAGAACAGGGGAAAACAAAGGAAGCATTGAAACATTTGATGAACTATCCAAATCTTATCAGGTCTTCCTCCATGATTTTTAGACTATGCAACGATCTCGCAACGTCTGCGGTAATCACGCATAAATGAATTTAAATAAGCTATCATCTTAATCCGCATGATGATTAATTGGTTTAATTCTATAAATTACAGGCAGAGTTAGAGAGAGGTGATACTCAAACATCCATACAGTGCTATATGACTGAGTACAACATCACTGAATCTGAAGCACGTGAAGAAATATGGAATCTAATTAGCAGATCATGGAAAGACCTCAATGAAGGACTTGCCAATTGCAGTCCACTATCATTGTTTTTCAGGAATGCGGCTGTAAATCTTTCAAGGCTGATACATTGTATTTACCAGCATAGTGATAGCCATGGAGCACCAGATCAGGAAAAGAAAAACCAGATCAAATCTCTCTTTTTTGAGCCTATAAAGTTCGAGGAAGATACTTGAACGGCCAGTATGTTATATTGCCGGTCAATATAGTCAACAAGGAGAAGAATAAAGTGGAGCCAGTTGAGCCGGATGGAGAAGTAAAAGGCACGAACACGTGTCGACGAAGCAAGCGTGAGAGCAGGTTAAGTTCTAATCTCCGCGGGTACGTGATACCGGTAAAGAAACTAAATATAAAACAAGGTTCTGAAGAAGAGAAAGGCAGCGGGTTGTTGGTAGAGTGAAGGCCCTGGTTTCTCTCACTAGCTTGAGAGCAGGGATTTGGAGTTCTTCTCTGTTCTATGGTTTTTCTTCTTCCTTCAGGGTACTTCCCTGCTATCTTCGTTGGTGAGATTGTTCTATGTTTTGATTACTTTCAGTTTTAATGCCCTTGTTGTGATGATGTTTTGGTGTCTTGATGGATGTGGATGTCCTTGGTTATGATGATATTTTGGTGTCTTGATGGATGTGGATTTCCTTGGTTGTGATGATATTTGAGTGTCTTGCTGGTGGATTAACTCAAGGAGTATGTGAGGAAGATTGTAACCTTCATGTTCGATCATAATACATCCTCTTATTTGCAGTAATGAACTAATTGGAGGCTTGATCTCCAATTTTTTCCAGATTAATTGTGTGGGTTTATTAGATTTGAGAGTGTTAATCTTAGATTGCAGATTCTCTAAAGTTTTACCCATAACACAGTATCATAATATTTCCTTAATCTAGTTTTATTTGGAAAAAGTATGGACATGCGACCAGCACAAGTTGAACCCTCATCCTTTGATTTAAGTAACCAATTGTACTCAATGAAGGGGTGGTTTAACAGCCTAGTTTTATGTTGAAAACATAAATACATCCAGAAATTAATCAAGATTATTTCTATATTTCTGTAAAATTATTAACTATCATGTTGTCATTTTCTATTTGAGAATTGGAAAAATATTGTATGGGTTGATACATCACTACTAATAAGCTATTCGAGCTCAATTTAGGGAAAGATCAAGCTCAATTTAATCGTAATCAAGTTAATATCCACTTCTATAAATCTTGTGATTAATTATGTTTTTGAAAAGATGGATTAACTATATGCATTAAAATAAGAAAAAGAGATATACCCACCAACAGACCAAGCGGTCAAACAAAACTACACACAAAGATACGAAGCCCACTTGACCCAAATCAGGTCCACCTGGCCATTAGTTTAAGAAAATCGTCTCCCAACAGAGGTAGGTTCAATAAGGCCCAAATCATGCAACGAAGGTGGGTGAAGGTGCAATAAGGAGACCAATTGCACCGTCGCTGTTAGTTGAGCCTCGCTCCCATGGCGACAGTAGAGCCAATGCATGTGATTCCTAACTGCCGTTGGTTGAGCTGTGCTCCCATGGCGACGGTGAGGACGCGGCTAGGACGGTGGTGGTTGAGCCTTGCTCCCACGGTGGCTGGGACAAGTGCAAAACTCATCCCGATGCGGTGAAGTCTTTGTCCAATGGTCGGAGTGGACTGACCTATGGTTGGGAACGGGCTCAGTCCTCCTAGCGGCGGCGACATGGGGGGCATGTCAAGCCAACTTCACATGTCTCGAGGACACGGCGTGTCAATCAGTGGCGAGTGCGGAATTCTTCGAGTACAAGTTTGATTAGAGAGACAGGTGGCACATACAGAGCTGCCGAGGTTGCTATCTCGGAGGATGGGGCTATCCGTGTGGAAGTGGTGGCCTTGACACTTAGTCATGATAGAGAGAGGCCACGTGACATTGGGGAGATGCCATGTGGAGAGTAGGTGCTGTTTGAGATAATAATGGAGATACTTGATGATCCAATTGCAAAGGATACTGGGCTTAGAATGGCTATGGGCCAAGGCTTACCTGAGGACTCTTCTGATCCCTTGATAATGTGTGAAGTGGACCAATCTAACGCTATGTTAATGGGCTAGCCTTTTAAGAAGGGAGAAGAGATAGTGGGGTTGATTGGTATTAAATAGATTGGGCCCACTTACCCGGGCCATTCTGACTTATTGGAAGTGGGCCTGGTGGAGGCCAATATGGAACTGGACTTGGAGCCACCTGTGGGCTTTTCCTGGAGTTTGGGCCCTTGTACCTGCTCAAGCTAACATGGAGGTTAAATTGGATTGCTCGGCCAAAGATTCAAGGGATTTGGAGGATGTGGTCGATAATGAGTCTAAATCCTCTGACCATAAATCACCTATTCTTGATGTTGACTCAGATGACTCGATGGCGGAGTTCCAAAGAAACCTCAGAGAACTCATGCCAGGCCTTAAGGAAGATAATCCTGCTACGGTTGCTGATCAACCTAAGGGGGCCTGACGCAGCGAGCGACAAAAGAAGCATTCCACAAGGTTTAATTAAATTGCCGAGTATCTACCGGAACCACCTCGATCTACCAATAAGAAAGTAACCTAAGGGGGCCTGAAGGCACACCCGCTAAACCTCTTCTTATTTCCGATTGGTCAAATGCTCAAATTGCTTGTTATTATGATGCATGTAGTATTTCATTTTTTGATTCGGTTAATGATTGTATTAATCATTTACGTACTTTAGAACATGCAGCCTTTTTAAGGGGGCAGGCGGAGACCTCTACTGAGGTCCGCGGGGTTTAACTGGTTTGTTATGAATATTATCACCTGGAATGTTAGGAGTCTGGTAGACCGGCTAAACGCTTTTTATTGAAGGATTTTCTTAACTTACACTTTGCGGAGGTCTGTTGTTTGCAAGAATCCAAACTTGAAAATATTTCCGCTACTATCTGGAGGGATATAGGGGGAAGCATGTTGGATCAATTCGTTTTTGTTCCGGCAAAAGGCTCTGCTGGTGGCATTATCTTGGGATGGAATGACGCTTTACTATTGGGTATGCTTGAAAATGTTGGGACCTTCAGCATTACTGTTGAATTCTGTTCTGTTAGGGATAATTTCACCTGGCGTTGTACTTCTGTGTATGGTCCTAACACCATATCTCAAAAGCATGCCTTTTGGGATGAGCTTAGAAATTGCGGTGGGGACCCAATGGTCCCCTTGGTGATTTGTGGGGATTTCAATGCCATCTTTTCACTTGCGGACAAACCATTTGGAGTTCCTAATCTGGAGGATCTTAGGAACGCGATCGTTATCGTCTTACTTGAAGAATCGTGGCCCATTCTCCTCAATGGTGAGCCCTCGATAGATGGTAGGATGTTCGCCGCCGGCACTTCTCACAGGAAACTTCCCTTTCTCCGCTCTTGGGACCTCGTGAGTGAATCGAGAAACCCTTGGCAGCCCACAACCTTCCTCAACATCACGCTCCAGAAGCATATAGCACCCCGATTTCGGTAAAAAAATCGGGAAGGTACCCAGGTCATTAGTAAGCATAACCTGATAATTCCTCATGCCGAAAGAGAAGTCCAGCTCCATTGGTAGCTCCATGCCTCGCCTACGATGAACCAGGCCATGATGAACCTCTTATGAGGTATAGTCAATCGCAAAATTGAGATCAGCTCCCCAACGGGCCTCAAAACCTTCTCGATAATGGTCCAGCACCATCTGTGAAGAGGCAAGTTCTAGATGAGCACCCATTGCCCTTCACCGGTCACTCTCCCAATAGCCCCAAACTCCGCAGACCAGTAAGCAAGCTTTAGAGAGCACGGGCCATCCTTCGTCTTCACCTTAAATGTCCCTAACTTAACCATATCACACACCTCCTCCCGGTTGGCGAATGGCAGGAGAAAGGAGTTTTTGGTAATCGGCGTAATGGGACCTGCCAGCTTCGTATTGACAACTGAAGGAATGACTTCCAGGACACTATCTTCGTTGACGAACCCCTCGACAATTGAAAGTACTGCAACCTTCGCCAACTCCTCACGTAGCGCAGAGCTCTCCGGAGAGAGAGACAGTGATAAGGTAGCCCGAGAGGTCCTAATCTTCTTCAGTTCAGTCTATCCTGGCACATTCCTCAACAGAGATGCCGTAGCCTGACCTGGTTCCCCCGACTGTTGAAGCTGACGAGACTGTCTTTGCTCATCTGATGAAGCTGCAGCGGGTACAGGTTGTTGCGTAGCATCTTGAGCGTCTCCTCTCTTCGACCTCACATGCACTCTCCTCCGATGCGGGCTCCTTCTAATCTCCACCTTGCATCTAGCCGCGACGTGCCCAATGCCAAAGCATCGCAGACATGCCACTTGGTGATGACACTCTACCGTTGAATGGGATGAACGGAAGCAACGACCGCAAGTGCCGTCTCTGGGCGAACGTGGACGTTTAACATCTAGTCTCGCAGTCACCCTACTAGGAGGGGCGAAAGTTGCACCAAAACGCGCCTTAGGGGAGCTCTCCTTCGATGAAGCCGAGTTGACCGCCTGCACATATGATATCTCCCTTCTCCTAGTGCCTTCCCCTGCAATCTCCACCGCACGGTTGGGTTCTTGAGGGTCACCGTTGCGCATGCTACCACCGACCCCACCACCACTGTCGCCACCCCAGAGATCTTACAGGAGGCTCATTTTTTCATCTCTTCAACCTAGTTTATTCATTTTTTTAATATACATACATACACACACACACATATATATATGGATAATCTTTTTTTTTCAATAATTGTTTACTGAGATCCACCTTTACTCTTGTTATGTTTTCATAAAGATCTTTAATCATCTTTGGTGGCGTGAGATAGCCTTTGAGATTGTACTCTTCTCTCTTTTTGTCAATGTTTTGAAACCTGCTGGGTCCCCAACAGGTTCAATCTAGTTAAACCCGACTCGACCGATAAACCAAGTCGGGTCAGGATACAGTGTTGAATCGGTTGACCATGGTGATTACCCGATGAACCAAGTTAACCCAATTATATTATTATATGTTTAAAATTAAAAATTTAAATAATAAATATGTAAGAATAGGGGTTATGTATCAAATTTGCTTTAAAATCAAAACTCAATGCATGATTCCTAAGTTTTATTTATTAGATTGTATTTTGAAACTTAAAAGCTTGTATTGTGTTACTTTTTATTTATTATTATGTTGTATTTTGTTTGAATTTGTATTTGAGGTATTAAGTTGATATTTATAAATTATAAGAAAAACTATTTATTTGTTGAAATTTTGTATTGTTGTTTTTAAATTTTTTTTAGTAATTTATAATATATTATTTTTTATATTTTATATAATTAAATTTATAAAAATAAATATTATATTTATGACCAGGTTAACCCAGCTCAACCCCGGTTCGACCATTAACTCATAACCCGGAACCTATCCCGAGTCATATGCCCGGATTGGGTTTCAAAACATTGCTTTTTGTTGCTATGTATTATTGTTGTAATTATTTTATTTTATACATATATGTTTGAAATTATTATTTTTTTCAAATAACAAAAAGGGCTATTTCCCTATTTGATTTTTTTTTATATAGTTAAAATAGCCTTATGACCATTATATTTGTCAAAATGACTCCAAAACTATCAAATCACAGCTTAGTCAACACATGGGTGTGTGATTAGGTATTTTCAAATTTAAAAATTGTGGCATTTTACATTTTAACCCTTTATTTCTTTTGTAATTAATAAATTAATTTATTTGTGGTTTTTTCAACCCAATTGTCTTAATTTTTTTTATTTATTTTCTAAAATTTATTAATTTTTTAAATATTTTTTTATTTTTTTAAATATTATATTATTATTTTTTTATTATTATGAAAATAGCAAGGATTATTTGGAGAAAAAATTTGGTCATCTCATGTGTTTTTTTTTTTTCAAATTTCATTATTAACTTATGACCATAACTTTATTTCACATTTACATGCATAAATATTTTTTAATTAAATTTATTATTAATTTTATATGCACATGAAATCCTCTCGGGTTAAATTTCGCCGAATTTATACGCGTTCTAATCATAACTTTGTTCGGAACGCGCTCGGGGTGATTGACTAATTGAGTGGTGGCGCATGAAATCCCCTCAAGTGCCTTTTGTTTTCCCATGAATATCACTCATATCTTTCATGAGTTTGATGAGGAAGTGCTCGTATATTAAATTAATAATAAATTTAATTAAAAAAATATTTATCTATGTAAATGTGAAATATAATGATGGTCATAATTATGTCAACTTATTATTTTTTTTTTGATAAAAGTGGATAAACCACTGATTTATTCAAAAAAGTAAAAAGCCGAAAACAACAACAGACGACTAAGACAAACAAGTAAAAGAAAAGAACAGAGGAGAGAGAAAAAAGGAGGATGCAACACCAGCGGTGTAACAGAACAATACAACGAGAAAAAAACAACGGCAGAAAAGAACACAAACAAAGATCCACAACCAGGAGCTGCGGAGACGAAGTCCACCAAGAGGCAGCAGAGGTCAGCTCAGTCGGGTCTAGAGGGATCACTTATGGGGTTGAGGAGGCGGTGAGTTGCTGGCGAGGTCTGCAGATCTGGCGCTCAGAAAGTCGAGGGAGCGCTTGACAGTCACAATGGACTCATTGGAAACTTGCTGTGTCGAATCTTTAGCTTAAGAGCACCAATCAATTAACACATGAAAATTTTTAATAAGAATAGATGCAGTAGAAGTAAAGGTAAGATTAAAAATACAATTGTTCCTTTCCAACCAGATGTTCCAAAAAATTGCTCTGGAAAGAAGGTCCCAGAAAATGCGCAAGCGCACATCAAGGGAAGGAATCCAAGTGGACCAAACCTGCTCGAGCGAATTTGGAAGAGAAGGAATGTTTAGTGTGCTCTTAATCAAAGGGAGACTTCGGGCTTTCAACCTTAGGAATTAGAGTGGTACAAGCCCAGTTAATCCATTCAAGATTAGCTCTTCCGAAATAGAAGTCCTCACATAGGACACATAACTCCGTTTTGACCACATCCCAGAAGTGTTGAAAGAAGAAGACCGGAAACCCTTCTGGTCCAGGGGCCTTGCCAGTATCCAATTTGAAAACTTCTCCTTTGATCTCGTCCACAGAGAAAGGGGCCTCCAGGTGTGAGAGATCCAACGGATCTTTAAAAGATAGAAGATGCCGCCAATTAATCTTGATCAATTTTCTCTCTACTGCCCAAACTAGGATCTGAATCCCGTGGTGAAGATCTGACCAATATCCATAGTATCCACAAACTGGATCCCCCCTTAGGTTATAGTAGGGATAAAATTCCTGTTCCTTCGACCGTTAGCCACAGCATGGCAATATTTTGTATTAGCGTCCCCTTCTTTAATCCAGATCACTCTGGACCTTTGTTTCCAATAAATCTCCTCCTCTCTCCTGATCGCCTCAAGCTCCTACAAGAGGGAACACTCTTTAGCCAAGTCCTCCATGCAGAGAGCAGTGGTTTCCTTAGCCACATCTAGGGTATCTAATTCGTTCATCAGTGCTAGCTTTTTTAGCTTAATCGATCCGAAGAGGGTACGGGCCCAATGTCTAAGCATCTTTTTCATCCACGCCACTTTCTTAGAGATAACAAAGGCACCACAACCAGTAGGGATGTCCACACTCTACCATTGTTGAATTAGCTCAGAGAACCCATCCGTTGTGTACCATGCTAGCTCAAAGCGAAAAGGTCTCAGCCTAAAAACATGCTCACCCACTTCAAGATGAATAGGGACATGGTCCGAACCTAACCTAGGTAAGCAGGTCTGGATTACCCTAGGAAAGTGCACCTCAAGTCAAAATTAACCAGGAAACGATCAAGTTTAACCCAAATAGGCTCAGATTGCCCATTGGTCCAAGTGAACCTTGTACCAATAGAGGGCGGTTCTAGCAAGGATAAGTCATTCAAAAGGCAGTCTGCTTGGCGAATAACTTCCAAACAGAGGGTCCTGACTTTTTATCATTGAGCGAAAAAATGGCGTCGAAATCTCCACAAATCACCTAAGGACGGCTAATACCATTATTGCTCCTCCTAATTTCCTCCCAGAATGAAGCCTTAAGAGTGCGAGCATTGGGTCCATATACCGAGGTACAAAGTCACTGAAGGTTGTCTCTCTTGCAGTGAAATTCTACCGTTAGGCAGAAGGAGCCAGAGAAAATCACCTTACCATCAAGGGGTAAACTATTCCACCCAATTACCATCCTCCCGGGCGACCCACGAGAAGGCCAGAAGGCAAAGTTATCCATCCTAGATCCCCCGATCTCAATCTAGATTGCATTGGGGAGCTCCACAAACTTGGATTCTTGCAAACAACACACCTCTGCACAGTGCAAAAGAAGAAAATCCCTAACTAAGAAATGTTTGGCTGGTCTACCTAAATGCCTAACATTACAAGAGATAATATTCATAAAAGCACCAAAAAAGGACAGGCGGACCTAGGAGGTCTCTACACACCCCCTGGAAGGGGCAGATCTGATCGATTATAACATGCGAATATGAGCAATGCAATCATCTTCAGCAAGCATGAATTGGAAAAATCAATACCACATGTAGAACAATAGCGAACAATTTGAGCATGAGACCAATCATTAATAACCAAGGGGGTAGAAGAAGTACCTTCGCAGAGCTCATCGTGAGTACATTTCTTCTTTACCGACCAAGGAAGCTCACGAACAAAACCCACATCTTCAGTCTATATGGAAGACGGCTTCTTCTGTCTTTCGCTTCTTCTGGCCCCTTGGGGTTGGACCTGTTGACTATCAGTTACATCAGATCGCAGACCAAGCATTGGAGATCTAATAGTTTTGTCAAATTCAGATTCAGATTCATCAGTCTCGTAATCAACTTCATGGAGGTCCCCTTTAGAAGCCGAATCACCCAAAGAAAGGTCCTTAGTAGGAACATCATCTGCACCCCCTAGCTATGGATAAACCAATAGTACCATTAGTGCTGACAATTGGGTTTAAACTAGTAACTGGAACAGAAGGATCAGGTAGATCAACTTCTGAGGACAATGGCAGAGAGAGATCCACTGTCAGAGATGTTGTTATGTTATCTGTTTCTCTTCTGGTAATTTCTTTAACTTTTTATTTAAAAGTCTTTTAATCTTTTTAAATGCAAATAATATAAACATAAATAAAGAGAAAATAAAAAAAAAACCATGACCACCACGATGACAACATCAACATAAACACATGAAGGTGGTGAAAAAAAAACATTATTCATGAAGATGGTGAGACATTAGGCTAGATTTCACCTTAAATATTTCAAAAAACTTTGGTGTTAATATGTGGTTTATCTATTTTTATAAAAAAAATTTATTTAATTAATATTTAATTAATATATATATATATATAAATATTTTATAATTTATTTTAAATCATTGATAAGTCTTTATTAATATTAATGTTATTTTTTTTAAAATAAAAAAATAATTATTCATATTTTAAATAATTAATTCCTCCTGTGTTTGGGAACGATCAAGCATACCTATATTATGAGATTTTATATATAATTGTGTTTGTAGATATTTCTATATTCCACTTCGTAAAAGAAAAAAAAAATTAATATGGTTTTTTAGTAGAAATTTTTCTTTGGAGGTTTTACCAATGAGAATTTAAAAAGATTTATTTGTCCAAGTGCTTTATAATTTTTAATTAAGAAAACACATGTATACTTAAATTCGAAAAGCATATCAAAACCTCATAAAATTTTCACCAAACCACTCTTATTATAAGAGATTTGATACTTATTTCATTTTGACAAATGACACCAACTGCATTCCACCTAAGGGCGTAAGAGGGAAAAGTAAGTATTATCGTTTTGCTTCTTTGTTCTCCTAAAAGCCCTCTTTTTTTAGGGGCCTTCAGCTCTTGTTAGTTATTATCATTTTATTGTTTTCCTACTATTTGTGGGGTTCTTTATCGAGCTTCGGTTCATATTCCTGTCTCCGTTTTTTTTTATTAAGGAATGTAGTTTATTTATCTTTTTCATTAAAAAAATGCATTAGTTATTATGATTCAATGACTTTTTGGAGATTTAACATGAACGACATGCTAATGTGTGGGACAATGAAGATATGTTACATATACCTAGAGGTGTCAATTCGGGACGTGGGGCGACCTGTCGATCGCTCAAAACCCACCATTTGGCGGGCGGGCGTGCCAAATGCCAGCCAACCCGACCCACTTTTGGGTTGTCGGTTAGGGCGGTACGCGCCTAAAAAAAATATAAAAAAATTAAAAAAATAATTATATTTCATAGTTCTCACATATTTATTTTTTTATTTTTGACATAATCTCTGCCAATACTGACAAAAATATTAACAAAAATCCAAAAAAACTAATTCAAAAAGAAAAAACATCAATTACTATTAAAAATCATCAATTCATCAATATTACCTTAATCCTATTAAATTTGTAAAGTTTAACAAAATTTAAAAAATCAAAATGTTAAAAAAATCAATATCTTTCGCATAGAAACCCCTTTAAAAACATGTATTTATCTTTTTCTAACTTTGTAATTAATTTAATAATTGTTTATTTTTAAAAATATAATTTTTAAATTAAAGGGTGTGGCGAGTTAGCCCGCCAGCAACCCATGGCCCAGCAGGGTTGGTCCCGCTTTTGACCCGTCTCCAAAGCGGGTCATATAATCTGCCAACCCAACCCACTTATTTTTAGTTGGCTGAGGCGGGCCGTACATGTAGCTCCAAATTGACAGCTCTACATATAACCAAAATGATATATAAGGGTTATAAGCTAATAAGAGAAAATCCCATAATATGCAATTTTGAATAAAAAAGGGAGAAAATAGCTCCTCGTATAATGGATCCATACTAGGATCCGATAAATAACAAATAAACTGTATTGAATCTGTACAAACAATAGTTATATAAAAAATTTCACCTCTGGTTCTTATAAACAATGTGAAAGAGATTATGAATAAATACTTAGTGCTTATAAGAACATTGGTTGTTTAACTGAATAAAATAGATAAACCACGAATGCATTAAAATAGATGAGTAGATAGAGAACATACAGACGAGAGGCTAGGGTGTTCAACTCTTTATATATTATTTGACTCTCTACATAACTCATATACAATCATACTCCATATTCTATTTTTTATAAATTATGAACAAACCATTAATGGTGCTTTTGGATGAGGGTAATAATTACTAAGGAATGTGAATAGACATAAGTTGTTAACACCCGTTTGGATACATATAGCAATGGGAATTGAATGCTGACCTTATGGAAATTAAGGTTGATTTCTATTACCCCAAAATGTGAGGAGGAATTGATAGGATTTGACATATTTGCCCTCTTCCCATAATTGCTCCAATATTTCTTAATTTTATAATAATAATATGAACAGTTTAATATAAATATTAAATTATAATCATTAAAATGAATAATAATATCTAAATTATTTCGAAATGGAGTACTTCCATCCTTTCTTTATTAAAAAAATAATACATCAAATATTTATTTATAATACCTAATTATACTAATTAAAATTAATAATAATTGAAGTGAATTATTTAATTAATATTTGGTAATAATATAAGTAAATAATATATATAAAATATTTCTCTTCAATGGTATGTGGTTTATCCACCTTTTAAAAAAACAAAAAAAATATTTAACAAATTAAAAAGTTATCATAACACAACAACTGAGCGATGGGCGACTCGCTCCACGGTGACCTGCTCGGCGGCGCTCGCGACGGAGGAAGGTATGACAGACCTGGAGGAGGCAGAGGAAGGTGGTCACGCAAAAACTATTCCAGCAACCGACAACTAGGCTCCAACCGATCATCAGGAAGTGGTCATCCTCTTCCTCGCAGCAGCTTGGTAAGAGAGGGCACCACCTTTGCTACAGGGGTTAGCCCTACCAGTGAGCAGAGGTCGACTGAGGATCCTCAACAAATTTCGGCAAGTGATAGGGCGGCACCCCAGGAGGGCTAGGAAACTGTTTATTCACGTAAACATAGATATAGCCCGGACCGAGTGCGGTTCATTCTTCTCTGAAAGGCTTTCTCTCGGTGGTTGGGTCCAAGCGATCTCAATCACCGCCAAGCTGCAATCACTGTCTTTGTACTACCCACAAAACTTCAGAATGTCGTCACCGTCTCTCTTGTAAGCAATGTGGTGGGGCAGGTCACTTGGTAGTGAACAGTAGGGTGGAGCTCCCCTGGCCTCCGCGACATCATCGGGCTCGGCCAAAGGCTAAAGCGAGCTCCTCTTTGGCTGTAGACAATGAGCATGACAATGTTAATTTTGATGGAGGTTCATCTGCTAATCCCGGTTGGTAACGCTCACATCTCCCCATCTCTCTAAATCTGGAGACGGCTAAACTTCGAAAAGAGCTGGCAAAGATCGTGGTCCTGATATTATCTCGGGCCAAACCAGTGATGATATTCTTCTGAAGTTTCTCCCCAGAGCCTTGAACACGCCCAGAGTTGAAGTAGTCTACGAATTCAAAGGGAATTTCTACTTGGCCACCTTAAGCAGTGAGAATGAAGCCATTATGACAAGCAAGATTGGGGAACTGAGTTTACCTTCAAAAATGGGACCATGTGTCATATCCATCAAACCTTGGTCGGCCGAGATTGGGTCGGTGGGGTCGGCGATGGGGAAAGCCCAAATTTTTCTCATTTGGAATCTTCCTCTCCATGCTTGGACCTGGTCAGTGTTGGTGGATGTCCTGCGGCCGATTGGAGAATTGGTGGCCATCCCGCAACCAAGTAAGTTTCATAAATCTTTCCTCTCGGTCCTCGTCCGATGCCGCCACCGAGTGATGATTCCTCATGAGATGATCCTGAGTTTTGGAATGCGCAAGTTCATTGTGCTCATCACTGATAACCATCTCCATTTCCCAACTTTTCGATGAGACCTTGACAAGTATGTTCTTCTTCCTCGACCTGAGGACCAAGATTTGATGAAGGTGCAATTACCAGACTGCCTTGAAGCTGATCGTACCTGTGAGAATAAAGGGAAAGATGTGCTGGGAGCTCAAGACCGAGTGCTTGACAAAGATGCTAGCAGATCCCATGAACACGTCCCTCCACCATAAAGAACTGTTCAATCTTGGTAACCTCGACTGACCCGCCCAGTGAGCGTTGCTCCCGGGGTCTCAGATGTTCTTCAAACTCAGCCAGCTCGGAGAGCATGGCTCCTAGGGCTTTGAAACCTCGTAGAGAGATCTGGTCGGTGAGCACCGCTCCCGGGATCTCCCATTCCCGGTGGGCAGTTCCGGACGTGCACAAACTGGATAGTCATAGAACCAATGGTCCATCGGAGGCCCAGGTTTTACCCTCTGGTTCCCCGACGTTGCATGCCTCGACCTGATCACTGCACACGTCCCAAGAGATCTGTTGCGCTGTCGATCAGCCATTGGCACAGGTTTTCCCACTTCTGGCTGACAAAGCTGTTGAGCGAGACATGGGAGCGAATGTTGCGGCGACACGTGTTAGCTCAGATCCGAAATTATTTGTGATCTCCCCACGTGATAAATAGGGAGACGTATTGAATGGTGACATGGGCTCTCCAAACAGGTCTGCTTCGGCCATTCTCTTATGGACCCAATAGCCTTGGTTTCTGGGCCTTCAGCTTTGGATCCAAGCCCAGTTGTGGAGAAGCAATCTTCTATTCCAACTGAGACTGCTTTAGAGGGCCTTTCTTCTAAGGCCCAGTTGTAGCCCGCCACATCTGAGATCCCGATCCCAGCCCAGCCCGGTAGTGGGGATGTTTCTGTGGATCCAGATAACTTCTGTAACCTGGAACACCCCCTTCAAATTTCACCTTCCCTCTGAATTTTAAGTGGGTTTATCTCCATGGATTTTGGACTCTTGTTCCGGCCAAATTCTCAAAAGAAATTTCCTCCCGGTCCCTGTTAGATGATGAGTCTACCCAGCAGGAGAACATGGAGATATGGGGTGAAGGGAATCTAGTTTATGATAACCTACATGTGCCCTCTACCTAGATGTCTGATGGTTCTGGACATGATGGTGAAAGCCTCGACAGTTAGGAGAGGGATAATTCGGAATCTGACTTTGAAGAGAAGGTTAAAAGATTTCTCCAATCTGGACAAACTGAGGACCCTTCCTAGGCTACTAGAAGAAGTGAATGGAGGAAAATCCCATCCTCAAGATGGAACGAGGAGGCCGGCTTCATGCCACAGCCACCCAGATCCTCGAAAAAGAAGGGGACCACAAGCTTGACACCAGAAGATACTTCTACAACCCCTCTTCTTTTAAATGACTGGAATGACTTGCAATTAATTAATAATTGCAAAGCGTGTGGTATTTCATTTGATTCTTCGCATCATAGAGATAAATGCTTATTATATTTATGCATGCTCGAGTCAACTAGATCGTCCACCTCAAACCCTGTCGTAGGACCCTCTAGGTTAGGGGCCGCCTCTAGCTCTATTTAGTTTCTTCATGAATATTATCAACTGGAATGTTAGAGGTTAAGGAAGTCCCTCCAAGCGCTTCCTAGTTAAAGATTTTCTTAACATTCACCATGCTGATATTTGTTGTATTCAAGAATCAAAACTAAGCTCTATCGATCCGTCCGTCTAGAGGTCGATTGGTGGCTCCCGACTTGATCAATTTTGTCTCACCCCCGCTTTAGAATCAGCAGGGGGGATGATCATTAGGTGGAACAATAGTTTGTATGAGGGTCGTTTGGCTTTCCAAGGCAATTTTTGTCCCTCAGTGGAATTTAGGAGTAAATCTAATGGCATCCACTGGTTTTGTACCACTGTCTACGGACCAAATTCTAGTCATTTAAAATCAGATTTTTGGAATGAAATTAGACTTTGCCTTCTAGGGGATGGTGTCCCGTGGGTCATCTGTGGGGATTTTAACTCTATTTTCTCCCCTGGAGACAAATCTAATGGCGGCCCTAATATGGATGATATCAGGCAAGCACAATTACTAATAAGGGATCTTCACTTAGTCGAGCCTCCATTCTTTGGGAAAAGATTTACATGGACCAATGGTTAAGCCAATCCAATTTGGATTAAGCTTGATCGCTTCTTAGTAAACCTAGACTGGAATTCTCTTTTCCCTAAAACGTCTCAACATTGTCTTCCTAGACTGGGCTCTGACCATGTCCCCATTAGACTTGAATCAAGGGATCATACCTCTGTTTAGCGTCCATTCCACTTTGAACGAACTTGGTGTTCAGTGGAACTTTTTCAGGAGCATATCCGCCACTAGTGTAGCTCCTCTCAGTTCCAAGGTTGTGGTGCTTATATTCTGGCCAAGAAGATTGCCAATCTTAGAAATCATCTTAGGCACTGGGCCATGATGGACTTTGGATTGATAAAGCTCAAAAAGCTAGCTTTATTGCACGAGATCGAACTTCTGGATACTTTAAAAGAAACGCGCCCTCTCACTGATGTGGAATTTTCCAAGGACTCTTCCTTGAGATCTGATTTAGCTCAAATTCTTAAACATGAGGAGATTTACTGGAAGCAACGAGCAAGGGTTTCCTAGCTCCAAGAGAGGGACGAAAATACTAGATTTTTCCATTCAATTGCCAATGATCAATGTAACAGGAATTTTATTCCTTGGATCACCCATAATAATGTCTAGGTATGTGATAGAAAAGTATTAGGGATTCTTTCACTAATTTTTATTAGAATCTTTGTGGCTCTACTCAAGACTTCCATTTCAAAATTAACTGGGTGCATTATCTGGGGCCCAAATTTAATCATGATCTTTCCTCGCTTGAATCTTCCTTCTCTCAGGATGAAATTAGAAGAGCGGTATTTGATCTTAATGCTGATAAAGCTCCTGGTCCGGACAGATTCCCTATCTTTTTCTTCCAAAAATATTGGAATATCGTCAAGACTGACATTTTCAAACTTTGTGATGATGGGGGAGGGAGAGAGAGCCAATTTAGAGAGAATCAATTGGGCTAACATTGCTTTTATCCCCAAAAACCAAAGTCCTGAAAATCCCTCGCACTTTCGACCGATAAGTTTGATTAATTCCTCCCTCAAAATCATCTCCAAAATCTTAGAAAACAGATTGAGATCTAAGATTGATACCCTGGTTGATGAGACCCAGTCGGCATTTATAAAGGGGAGATGTATCACTGATAACATTGTTACTGCTAATGAGCTCATCTTCTACATGCAAAAGCATAGGCTCTCAGGATTAATTCTCAAAGTTAATTTCGCAAAAGCTTTTGACATGGTGGATTGGGGTTTCCTGTTGGAACTCTTAAAGGCTAGGGGCTTTAGTGATAAATGTATTGGATGGATTAATGCTATCCTTGTTTCATCCAAAGCTAAATTCCTTATTAACGGTTGCCCAAGTGGTTATCTTAAATACAGTAGAGGACTTAGACAGGGGGACCCCCTTTCGCCTCTCCTTTTTGCCCTAGCGGTTGATGTTCTTAGCACAATGTTTAATAATGCTCTTAGTGCTGGTATTCTCCATGGGGTGGTCCTTGGAGACTCAGGAATAAAGATGCGTCATCTGCAATACGCTAATGATCTTCTCATTTTAACAAATGGGGGTGTTGAAGACCTGTGTATCATCAAACTTATTCTCTACACTTTTGAAGGAATCTCGGGGCTCAGTGTAAATTCGGACAAAACTTGCCTCTACACCTCTCAAAGAAATCTCACACCCCACTTTGCCCAGTCTAGAACGATCCATTGTAGCACAGGTTCCCTACCGATTACTTATCTTGGCATCCCAATCTCTGGGGTAAGGCCAAGAAAACAAGATTGGGAAATCCTGCTCAACAAAATTCGTTCTCGGCTCGCCTCTTAGAAAACTAAATTAATATCTTTAGGGGAAAGGCTCACACTGGTTAACTTTGCGCTTACGGTTATCCATACCTACTGGATGTCAATATTTAAGCTCTCTTCTTGGGTTGCTAAGAATATTGACAAGATTCACAGAGACTTCCTCTGGTCGGGCCCTAACATTCACCAGAGTAAAATCAGACTAGTTTCCTGGGATAGACTATGTCGATCGAGAGAGCAAGGAGGGTGGGGAATTCTTAACTTGCAAACCTTTAACACCACCCTATTGAGAAAATGGTGGTGGAAGATTGCCTAGGGGTACACTGGTGTGGGGAGGACATTCTTCGTGAAAATTATTTCCGAATTTCCCCAATGTGGAACCTTTATCACAAGCAATGCAGTAGGAGATCTTTCTTTTGGAATGGCATCTTACAAGCCCTCCCTGCGTTTAGGAAAAATTTATCCTCTCTTGTCTGTAATAGGGCTACCACACTTTTTTTGTTAGAAAACTGGGCTGAGGGACGCGCTCCTGCGGATATATGGCCCAATCTGTTCCAACTTGCCTAATTTAAGGAGGATTCGATTAGGGATTTTATCATTAGAGGCCTGGAATTCCTCTGAGTGACTTCCCTTATTGGAACAACCTTATCAGTAACACCATGGCGCGCATCTCAAATGGGAAGGATGAAAAATGTTGGACTCTTACTGCAAATGGCAGATTCACTGTATAATCCTTCTACAATTTCTTGAATAATGGTGGTCTGCGATGTAACAAAACACCTGTCATTTTGAAGGGAGTTTGGCCAAAAAAAAAAATTAACCTTTTCAACTGGTTAGCTTGGGATAACAGGATTCTAACACTTGAGAATTTAGCCCTGCGTAGATGTAATTCTCTTCAATCTACCACTTGTGTGTTGTGTCATGCGGCAGTAGAAACTGCTGATCACCTCCTTCTTCTTTACCCCTTCTCCCTGCATATCTGGAGCTACTTTGGGCAGCTCTTTGGGGATTGTTGTCCTCCTAGGTCTCTTAAGGACCTTTGGGGAGACTAGAGGAGCAGGATGCCTAAATCTCGGTTTCTTTTTTTGGGACATGCTTGCGAGAGCTATTATTTGGAATATCTGGATTGAAAGAAATGCACGCATTTACAATTCTAATTGTCTTCTATTTGTCTCCATTATCTTAAAAATTGAATGCATGTTAATTTCTTGGTTCAATGCAGCTCCTGAGTCAAAAAAAAGATGAAGCTTGATGAACCAGTGTCAAAGATTAAAAGGAGTCTGGATTTTCTGAGCACAAGAGAGTCGGGGCAGGTCGCCCAGTTGTCGTACCCATCTTCCCCGGGTGAGATCTAGCTCTTGCTTTGTTTGTACCTCCCAAAAGGATCCCTCCTTTAGGGTTTTTTTTTTCTCTTCTTATGCTTTTTGGTCTGTTGTTTTCTTCCCTTACTACCACTGGTGGTTATTTTTTGTAGAGCTTCGGCTCCTTCTTTCTTTAATGAACGTGGTTTATCCACTTTTTCATAATATTTTAATATTATTTAGCACTAAGGGTAAAATATTAATTTTATCATATCTCCTTTTTTTCTAATTACCAATAAATTTTATTTTATTTTATTTTATTCATTTTTTTTAAAAAAAATTATTTTAACCAAACACACAGTTTTTGTTATTATTATTATTTTATTTTCATTATCATTTCTTGTTCATTTCATTTTCATTTTTATGCAGCAAACCAAACCGACGCTGCGCTTATTATTGAAACAACTAAAAAGTTATTGAAAAGATAGGCACAGTATCAGAGAAAAAAACAAAAAAAATGCAGATGCCAATTCTCTACTATTCTCATCCGCACAATTACAAATTTTATTTAATTAATTAGTTTATTTATTGTAAAGGTTGATAGACGATTAGATTCTCTCTCTCTCATGACCACATTTGAGTGGTACACCTGTTTCCATGTGCAATCCGTGAGACACAGGGCACTACCGCATGAGAAAAGAAAATCTGTTATTAAATTTTTTAAGGTATAATCATCAAAATAATTTATGTATTTTTCTCTTATTTTTTTGTCCCTCTATTCAAAAATATTTCTGATTAATACTCATAATTAGTCTTTTTAGTTGGGCTATTTTTAAAAATAGAGAGACTAGTTAAGAGCATTTCTAATTAAATGAACACATTTTTCGGGAATATTTCTGAGTAGAGGGATAAAAAAAAAATAAAAAAGTAGAGAGACCAATTAGAGTATTATACTTTTTTTATAAAAATAAATAAATTATAACTTAAATTAATAAAAGAAAACACTCGCTATCGAAAGTAAATCTTAAAGAAGTCGGTGTTGAACATCTGGCCATTTTCCATCAAATATATCTCTTTTTGTTTTCATCTAGTTGTAATCTTTTGCTTTTATAAAATATATGATTTTTTTATAAAAACTGCAAAATATATAATTTATTTATTTTAAAAAAATGCAAAATATCGAAATCACACTATTGCCCCAAGAACTGACCTCTCTCCCCCTTGATATATATCTATACTCATTGGTTCCAAGTCTATCCTCATTGGTTTCAAGCCTGGAACAAGTTAATCAACTAAAAGAGAAGAATGGCAAGCCATAATTACCTTCTTTCCTATTCTAACCATTATGCTCCAATGAGCATGATGATCAGAATACCATTCGCTGCTGTAAATAATGGCTCACTTGTTACTCGTAGAGCTGCCACCAATTGCTCGTTCACCACCGCCACTACCCCCTCGCCAGAGCCACCTTTAAGGCGGTCTGCTAATTACCAGCCGAACCAGTGGGATTACAACTCCATCACGTCACTAGACAGTGACTATGATCAAGTGATCATCACTGCTGAATAATAATTTCTTCTTATATGTTCTTGCATGCGTACGTGCATGATGCTATTGTTCTTGTAATAATTTATGTGAAATTTATACAGGTTAAGGCACTTACAACAATATTGTTTGCAAAGATGAAGGAGGAGGTGAGATCTTTAATCAAGCAAGAGAACGAGTTCGTAGCGCGGCTTGAGTTGATTGATGATATTGAACATCTTGGTTTGGAACATCACTTTGGAGAAGAGATAATGGATGTACTTACTTCCATATCTGCTAAGAGTGATCATAACTTAGTGGTCATGAAGGAAGACCTCCACGCCACGGCTCTGTTATTCAGATTGCTTAGGCAGCATGGTCTTCATGTCTCTCAAGGTATATATACACATTGAAAACAAGCTCCACATGCAGGTTGTTTTCTTAAATATATATATCTGTGGGTTGGTTAACTTGTTTTGGGTGATCATGTTTTCATGCATGCACAGATGTATTCAGTCATTTCAAAGATGAGAAAGGGAGTTTCAGAGTGTCTCTTCTTGAGAAGGATGTGCAGGGATTGTTGAGTTTATATGAAGCTTCATTTCTTGGTTTTAATGGAGAGGAAACACTAGAAGAGGCAAGGGATTTCACTACTAAACATCTTGTTAATCTTATCCCATGCATGCATCCACACATGAAGGAGAAAGTGCAACGCTCAATGGAACTTCCATTACATTGGAGGATGCGGAGGTTGGAGGCGAGATGGTATATTGACCAATATAAGACATCAGAGAACATGAATCCAGTTTTGCTTCAATTTGCCAAGCTTGATTTCAACCTGGTGCAGAGCACACACCATAAGGAACTGAAGAAAATGATAGAGTGAGTGTGACAATTATTCATTTTGTTTATATATCTTATAATTTATCTATAATTAACTTTGCTTTGTGTTTAATATTAATCAGGTGGTGGAAAAAATTGGGGCTTGGAGAGAGATTAAGCTTTGCAAGGGACAGGTTGGTGGAGTGTTTCTTTTGTGCGGTTGGAATTGTGTTTGGGCCACAACACGGGTTCTGTAGAGAAGAAATCACAAAAGTCATGGCTCTGATAACAACATTGGATGACGTTTATGACGTTTATGGATCATTGGATGAACTTCAGCTCTTCACTAAGGCAGTAGAAAGGTGGCAGTGTGATGGAAGTGAAGAGCTGCCAGAGTACATGAAGATATGCTATAATTCTCTCTACAACACTGCAGAGGAATTGGCTAATAAAATTCAGAAACTCGAGGGATGGGATTGTATGCCATATATTGGAAAAGCTGTAAGTCCTTAAATTCTTCTTCTAACAAAAGCAGAGAGCTAGTGATTGACTTGATTGTTTTTTTTCCTTGTACTACAGTGGGCAGATCTATTCAAAGCTTTCTTAAGAGAAGCAGAGTGGCATTACAGTGGTTATAAACCAAGGCTTGAAGAGTACCTTAACAACGGTTGGATATCAGTGTCAGGGCATGTTATATTGGTACATGTGTTCTTGTTATCAGATCGACGAGGAAAAACAAAGGAAGGATTGCAACACCTGATGAACTATCCAAATCTCATCAAGTCTTCCTCCATGATCTTTAGACTTGGCAATGATATAGCAACATCGGCGGTAAGCATGGGATGAACGAACTTAAAAGATTTCAACTTAATGCGCATGATAATTAACACATTTAATTCAATGAAATTGCAGGCAGAGTTAGCAAGAGGTGATACTCCAACATCCATGCACTGCTATATGAGCGAGTACAACACGACTGAAGACCAAGCACGTAGAGAAATATGGAATCTAATTAGTAAATCATGGAAAGATCTCAATGAAGGGCTTAGTGATTGCAGTCCACTATCACTGTTCTTTGGTAAGACGGCCATGAATCTTGCAAGGGTGATGCATTGTGTATATCAGCATGGTGATAGCCATGGGGCTCCAGATCAGGACAAGGAGAACCAAATCAAATCTCTCTTCTGCGAGCCTATGAAGCTCGAGTAACACATTTCCTTGTACGAACATAAGACACTTAATAATCATTTAATACTCTAGCTTTATATTAATAAGACAAATACATGAAGATAAATCAATAAGTGTATCTCTGTTTACTTTGTACCTCTTCACCTCCGGTGAGAAATGACTCTTCTCCTGTACCTCTGTTTTATCTTTGTACTATTGTTTTTTTAATAAATCTGTGATTTATCCATATTTTCTTAAAAAAAATGTATCTCTGTTTGTATGTCGTCACCCTCCGGTGCCTATGTCATCTCTTAGTTAATATTATCTCTTGCCTCTGGAAGTGTAATGTCTTTGTTTGTGTTCTCATTCCTTGTAATCATTTTTTTTTAAATTATTGTCATAGGTGGTAGTTATTTTTAAAAAATCACTTTTACAAGAAAAGTATGGTTACCAACAACTATTTGTGTGCTATGTCATGCCGTAAATGGATTAGCAAAACATTGGTTCTTTTTATGCCTCATGGTTGATCGCATAAGGAAATGTTTTACATGGATATTTAGTTTATCTAAGCCCCTTTGACTCTTTGAAGCAATGGTTGGATTTAGACGATTATTTTGAGAGAACATTGTAGACCGTGTTGGTAGGAGGCACTGTTGAAACCTACTGTTTTCTTCTTCTTTTTCTCGGCTTTTTGATGGTTTGTTGTCATCCTTATTTCTGCTTTTGTTTCCATTTTGATGAAGCCATTTTAGCTATTCTAATTTTTTTCATTGTTGTTTCAGATTCCACCACTGATCGATTGTTACATTTTTTTTTTTTTGTGTTTTTCTTGTCACCATTAGTCTTTTTAATGATTTATTTTAAATAAAAATAAAAATAAAAATTGTAATCTATTTCTTTTTTTTGTTTTTTTTTAAAAAGTGGATAAACCACGTTCATTAGAAAAAAAAAAGTACAAGAACAGAGGAACAAACATGAGTCAAGGCTCGAAACATCCACCACTAGGAGTGGTAAGACCAATACAAAAGAAAAAAAAAAACACAAACACGCCCCTAAAAGTACAGACCTTTAGGGGGAAATACATCAAAGAACTAAATCTCAGGCGGGACCAAGGAGAGTTAAGAGTTTAATCCCTCATTAAATATTTGTTATAGAATACAACTCATCCACATTTATTTATATATATAAAAACTTGTGAACTGTATTGCTTCCGTCATTATTTTTTTTATTTTTTATTTTAAATAAAATAGATAAATTATAAATTTATTAAAAAAAAATACTGCCCACATTTTTATCATGTGAGTGAAAGAATTCTCCAACAAATTATGTAAAATAATTTTAAAAGTCCTTACTAAGGGAAGTTGTACACGTCCTTTTCGAAACACAGACAAATGTACAAAACATATGACTCACGGAAGAACTGACAAATCCATGAAAAAGAAGGATCACTTGCCCTTGCAACACCTGAATCATGCATGCCTGCGCTAGAGGCCAAAATTTTTAGAAAGGATTTTATTTATTTATTATTTAAGCAATTAACACAATTCACTTGACACACGCTAAATGCTCACCCAGACCTAGGAAGGCAATTAAACCCTCAATCTTCTATGTAACAACTAATGAGAGACACCATACCAGTCATTTAGTTGAAGGAAATCCTCTCACACAAAAATACAAGTGGACTAATAAATTATAAATAGATTATTTTAAAATTAATAAATTATAAAACAATATAATAATATAGTGTGATTTATTATTTAAAGTTTGGGAGAAGCTCTGGCTTATTATTTAGGAGAAAAAAAAGTTAAGATCTGGTAATCTCTGATTTAAGAGATAAAATCCCACTTAATATATATCACCGGTTCATTAAATTTTAATTATATATAGTGTTAACAATAAAATGATTAAAATAATAATTTATTTTAAAAATATTGATGTGATGATGAGAACAGTAAAATATATCATACTTGGATCTATGTAATTAGACTTAAAGTTTGCTCTCACTTCTTTCTTTTTAATAAATCGTGGTTTTATCCACCTTATTCAAAAATTAGCTTAAGCTCCATAACATGGATGATATAGAAAACACCCATAGAGATTGAACGTGCATTAATAAATGTAAATTAGTAATTTTAAAAATCATAATTAAATTAAAAAATTAAAAGATGAGTCAATTTGAAATCCAACAAGCTTGGTTGGTGGATGGGAAATTGAAGGTTTTGAGCCAGAAGATGTCCCAAAATAATAGATGAATCACATTAATTAAAAAAAAAAGTTACAATAACCCCATTAAACTGGTGAGAAAAGACCTCACAGATCCATTCCTATAAAAATAACTTCAGCCATTTTAGATGCAAATACGCACATGAGGCCGTCACATACACCTTTTAATGCTAGATGACCCATATGAATTAGATGGTGACGTGTGAGGCCAACATAGGATGTATGCGAGATAATTCTTATGAAGACAGTGACATGTGAGGACAAAATATATAGTATGTATGAACATGGTGTGTTACGTTAGGCGAAAATAATAGACGTGGATATCTTACGTTGTCGGATGTTATATTTCACCGAATTAATAAATTTTTTGGGGTCGAGAAGTCATTGCAATTGGTGGAATTTTTTATTTAACTATTCTTAAATAGAAGGCGTTTGTGATCTATTATTATAAAAAAATAAAAATTAAAAAAAAATGAGCAAATTCATTTGCTAGCCAGTGAAATCACAAGTTAGGTTCTCTTTGATTGTCCTTGTTTGGCATGGAGGATATTTTAATTCACAGTTGTGCATATGTCCATAACTGTGGCGTTTGTAGCATTTTTAAAAAATTAATAAAAATTTAAAAAAAAACAAAAAACAAAAAAATAGGAATGGTGTTCAAAGAGGTTATATTCGATATCGCAGAGGACTTTGGCAGGGGACCCTTTATCCCCTCTTGTTTTTGTCCTCGCAATTGACGTTCTCAGCTTCATGTTTAACAATGCTCTAAACTCTGGTATATTGCATGGCGTGCCACTTAGGGATACTGGAATTAAAATGTGCCACTTGCAGTATGCTGATGATCTACTCATTCTTACATCTGGTGGGGGAGAGGACCTTCGTATCATCAAGCTCATTCTCTACATTTTTGAAGGTTTATCGGGCTTTAAAGTTAACTCTGAGAAAACTTGTTTAATTGCCACCCAAAGAAACCTCGAACCCCATATTGCTCTTACTAGAACAATTCACTGCAACCCTGGCTCCCTTCCATTCACTTATCTTGGGATTCCTATCTCTGGGAGACAACCATGTAGACAAGATTGGGACATTCTTTTAAGCAAAATCCGTTCTAGACTTGCTTCTTGGAAATCCATATTACTTTCCATGGGTGGTAGACTAACTTTGGTGAACTCTGTTCTAACTGCTATCCCCACCTACTGGATGTCTATTTTTAAGCTTCCAGTTTGGGTGATCAAGAGCATTGACAAGATTAGAAGGGATTTTATGTGGTTTGGACCAGATATCCAACACAGCAAAATCAGACTGGTTAACTGGGCAAGACTATGCAGATCACCTTAGTAAGGTGGTTGGGGGATTTTGAACCTTCAAACTTTTAACAACACCCTCCTGAGAAAATGGTGCTGGAAGATCAGCTCCGGGAGTCATTCGTGTGGGGAGGATATCATTCGCGAAAATTACTTTAAAAGTACCCCCACATGGAACTTACACCACAAGCAATATAGACATAGATCTTTCTTCTGGAATGGTATCTTGCACACGCTACCGGCATTTAAAAAAAAAAAAATTCTATCTCTATTGTCAAAAACGGGTCCTCCACTCTGTTTTGGCTTAACAACTGGGTCGAGGGATGTGCACTTGCTGACATTTGTCCTCACCTTTTCCTTTTAGCTCAGCCTAAGGAAGAAACTATTGTAGATTTTATGAATAGAGGGCCTGATCCAATTGTTTATAACTTGTCTACGGTGAGCATCGTACTCAACACTCTCCATTCCCAACCCTTTTCTGGGATTGATGAAAGGCGCTGAAAACTAACTTCAAATGGAAGGTTCTCAGTCAAAACCCTTTATAACTTCTTGAATGATGGAGGTGTCTGTTGCCATAAGACCAATGTCATCCTTAAAGGAGATTGCCCCAAAAAAATTAATCTCTTCAACTGGCTAGCGTGGGATAATAAAATCTTGACTCTAGACAACCTTGCCTTGCGTAGATGTAATGTTTTGCCTACGACTACTTGTGTTTTGTGCCATGCGGATGTCGAGACTACTGAGCACCTCTTGCTACACTGCCCTTTGGCTACTCATATTTGGACCTTCTTCCCTAATTTATTAGGTATCCGCCACACTCCTAGGTCTCTCCTCAACCTATGGGGTGGTTGGCGACGCTTCTTTCCTAAATTCCTGCTCTCTTTCTGGGATTTTCTTGTGAGGGTCATCAGTTGGAACATTTGGCTTGAAAGAAATTCACGCATTTTCACTGCTAAATGTCTTTCGACTGTTGCTCTGATTCTTAAAATTGAGCGTATGGTTCTCTTGTGGTTTTCTGCAGCTGCAGAAGCTAAGAGGGCAAAGATTGAGGAACCGTTGGCAAAGGTTAAGCGAAGCCTCGAGTTTCTAACTACCAACGTTGCGGAGCATGAGGCTCCTTTAGAGCGCCCCCCAGTTCAGGCGAGATCTAGTCTTCCGGATGTTTGTACCCCTCTTGGATCCTATTCCTGTAGGGGTTGTTCTCGTCGCTTTCTCCTTTGTTGTATCTCTGTTGTTTTAGTCTCTGTTCACCACTCCTTGTGGTTTCTTCTTTTGTAGAGCCTCGGCTCTGTCTTTATCCCCCTTTTGTACTGGTCCCTTTTTTTCTTAATGAATGTGGTTCATCCACATTTTTTTTTTAAAAAAAAAGGAATAGAGGTTGGGATAAAATTAGGTTTATATCCTTAATACGTATAAATAAATGATATTAATATGTAAATTAGTGAATAATGTTTAATGATAATTTTTTTATTATTTATAAAAAATTTCAAGATCATCCTTCAAAATAATTATTATAATCAAATATTTAAATTGACACTTTTATTATTATTTATTTTAAATTAAATCTTCACGAAAGACAAAGGCGTCATTTCACTATCAATTGTTAATTGTCACTCTGTTCCTCCAACTTTGAAGTAGTAGAATTTTTTGACGGTAGATTGTAAAAAATCTCATTCTATGTGATATCCATTATTTATTTTTTTTATTTTTTTATTTTTTTTTAAAAATGAATGAACCACAATCACTTAGGTAGTATTTGGATGGGGGTAATAGTTCCTTCCTTGTAGGATACATTACCTATTTCTATGTTTGGCCCATTTTTTAGGGTAGTAATTAACCCCCATGGGTAATGATCCATTCCCCCTAAATTGGGGGGAATGAAAATTGATTGACTCGGTTTTATACCTGGGGGGTCGGCTGACCCTGATTAACTCGGTTTTATCTGCTATTCCAACCTACTGGATGTCAATTTACAAGTTTCACTGTTGGGTCCTTAAAAGCATTGATAAGATTAGGAGGGACTTTTTGTGGTCTGGCCCTGATATCCATCATCCCAAGATTAGGTTGGTTAAATGGGCAAGACTATGTTGACCGAGAGAGCAGGGAGGTTGGGGTTCTAGACTTAGCTACCTTCAACATGGCCCTCCTGGGGAAGTGGTGGTGGAAGCTTGGGTCTGGCGGCAGATGGTGCGGTGATGTTGTTTTTCATGTAAACTATTTCAGAAGGAATCCCTGTTGGAATCTGTTTCACAAGCAACCTAAGCGGAGGTCTTTTCTTTAGAATGGCTTTCTTCAATCCTTGCCGGCCTTTAGGATGAATCTGACCGCCACGGTGAAAGATGGGTCCACCACTTTGTTTTGGTTGGATAACTGGCTAGAGGGTCGGGCACCGGTAGAGTTATGGCCTCATAGTTTCTTACTGGCCTCGGAGAAGGAAGGAACGGTGAGGGATTTGGTTGGTAGAGAGGATTGGCTTCCTCGGGGTGATTACCCCTCTTTGAGTAGTTTACTTACGGGCTTGGCCAACCATACGAAGCCGGGAGAGGATCTAAAGCGGTGGAGATTATCCTCAAATGGGGTGTTCTCGGTTAAGTCTTTTTATTCCTTCTTGGTTGATGGGGGATTCGATGTCCCTGGACGCCCGTCATCTTGAAGGGAAGCTGTCCGAGAAAAGTTAACCTATTCAATTGGTTAGCCTGGGAGGATAAGATTCTCTCCTTGGAAAATTTAGCTTTTAGAAGATGTAATTAGCTATCGTCGACCACTTGTGTGATGTGCCACTCTAATGTTGAGTCAACTAATCATCTCCTTCTCCAGTGCCCTGTTGCTTTACATGTGTGGGGTTTCGTTGGACACCTGTTTGATGTCCGATCAAATCCTTCTTCCATGAGAGACCTGTGGGGTAATTGGCGAAAAAAATATTAAGAGGCCTCTATCCACCTTTTGGGATCTCTTGATTAGGGCCATCACTTGGAATATTTGGATCGAAAGAAATGCACGCATTTTCTCATCCTCTTGTGCTTCGAATGCTACAATTATTGTGAAAATTGTTCATATGTTTCTTATGTGGTTGAATGCAGTTCCTGAAGCTAAAAAGGCTAAGCTGAAGAGCCCATGAAGAAAATCAAGAGGAGTCTGGAATTTGTGGCGACGAGGGAGGTGGAGCTCAATGTCCCTCCGGAGCATATCTCTTCTACGGGAGAAGTGTAGCACTGGTGTTCTGTGGGGGGCTCTCATTGTTGTATGCTTGTGGTGGCTTTGTTTTGGTTCTCTCCCACTGCTGGTAGGTCTGGATTTCAGTGTTGTTGTCTCTTTTGTAACCTTGGCTTTTTAATGAATGTGGTTCATCCACTTTTATCAAAAAAATAAAATAAAATAAAATAAAATAAAATAAAAAAATTGATAGAGGGTAATGGGTATAAAATACCCATTTTACCCCTACACTATATATTAATATATTAATATTAAAGTAATTAAAATTTAAATATAATAATCATATAATTATATTAAATAAATAAATATATTTAATATAAAATGCATTAATATTAAAATAATTAATAGCTAATTATAATAATCATATAATAATTATAATAAATATTTATTTTAAATATAAATGTATTAAATATTTAAATAATTAATATTTAATTATAATAATCATATAATAATTTTATTAAATAAATATTTATTTCAAATATAAATCATAAAATAAATAAGTAATTTAAATAATTAATTATAATCATTAAAATTTATTTAAAATATTTTATTAACAACAAAATTGATTTATTTATATTAAGAGCATAAAAGTAATTTTACATCATATTTTTTCAATTCCCAACAAATTACTCTTCTACTTTTTCCATTCCCAATGAATTACCTTTCCAACCAAACACTTTTTTCATTACTATCCCTTACGTATTCCTTTCCCTTCTCCTTCATTACTTTATTCCCTCTCATTCTATTACGGCAATCCAAGCGCACACTTAGAAGAAAAAGGCCAACCAAACATTGGAAAGTCTTTCCTTTGATAAAATTCCCAGGAAACTAACCATTGTCCCACCTACCAAACACACCTTTTAATACCCATTCTTTGTGGAATTCATTCCCATTTTAATAATACATTTAAATATAATAAAGGAAATATTATCATAGTTCTAATTCCAATAATACCCATTCTCTAAATTAAAATGACTTCTTGATCTTCGTAATTCAGGAAAGCCTCCGGAACTAATACTAAGATAGGGATAGTTGTAAATAGAAAAAGAGTATTTCGTCATAAAATTCCAAATTACCTCATGATCCGCTGTTTTTTAATAAATTATAATTTGTATAATACATGGAAGTCTCCGGAAGCAATACAAGGAGGGATGGTTAACTTGAAAAAAAGTGTTCCATCCTAAAATTCCAAAATCTAGAACCATCCCCATGATTTGATTTGAAAAAAAAATTGGGGAGACAAATTGTTTCTTTCTCCAACATGTGAACAAGCGAGTGCATCCAGAAAACACACACTCACAAATAAAATTAATAAAATAAAAAATAGAAGAATAAAAAAAAATTAACAAAAGCTGCATAACATCAAAACTGATAATATTGTCAACCATCGGATAAATTTCTAAATGGTATGTACATTAAAGTGTAAGCGAGGAGGCCATGGGCTCAAATCTCTCCCCAACAAGATCGCTTCGTGAAAGTGTCTCATACACTCGCTCAACGGATTTCTATACTATTCTCATACATCAGACATCCGGCTCCAAAGATCGCTTAAGATCGATATATTTATAAAAAGTGCCATTGCTCTATTATTCAAAAATTACAAATCAATTTGCCACAGAATTGATCACACTTTTTTTAAAAAAAAAAATAAAAATAAATCACATTCATTAAAATGATCACACACACATTACATACCCTCATCAGCTCCCAAGCCAGCCTTAAGTCACTCAACTAAATGAGAAGATTGGCAAGCCATAATTACATTCTTGCCTATTCTAGCCTTTATGCTCTAATGAGCAAGAAGAGAATCTGAGAATGTCATTAACTGCAGTAGATAATGCCTCACTTGTTAAATGCAAGGCCATTGATCCCTCGTTCACCGCAGTCATCGTCACGTCACCAGAACCACCTTTAAGGCGGTCAACTAATTACCAGCCGAACAAGTGGGATTACAACTCCATCAAGTCATTAGACAGTGGCTAATGTTCATGTGATCACTGCTGAACAATTTGGTCTTATTTTTTTTTTATTTTTATTTTTATTTTTTTTTGGGGAAAGGAGCTCTATGAGCTATTTTATTGATAACAAAAAAGAGTTTACAAAGAGTTCAATATTACAGACCCAGAAAACAGGAAATAACAAGAACTAACAATACAAACCAATAAAAAACAAAACAAAGAACACAGGAAAAAATTAACAACTCACTCCAAATCTACTAATGCAATTCATTAGCCACTTAGGCAGATCCTTACCTTGATGGAAGAGAGAAATATTATGATGATCCAAACCATGAAGAGCAATAGAACTAGTTGCCTGGTTCCAACATCTTGGGATAGTATTCATCTTAGGATCTCCAAAATGAGCAAGCAACTCCTTGACTGCAAAAACTTGCCAATTCAACCTCCAGCAATCAATAAAAAAGCCCTGCTTGAAAGCTTCAACCAGGATTTCATTCGACGCTAAAATAGTCTTGATGTTTGTCCCTCCACTGCGACAGCAATGTAGTCCAAAGCAAAGAGCCATCAATTCAGCTTCCAATTCTGAGGCAGCAGGACACCAGCAGCTCCCCGCCATGATGAACTTAGCTTGGTGATCATAAACCAGGAAACCACAGCCAGCCGATGAAGTCTCTTCATTATAAATTACTGTAGAAAACAAAGTTGGACTATCAGTAATAGATATATTATAATTAATAAAGGTCTTACCGATATAAGATGAGGATGAGTAATGATACTCCCTGGCATGACCAATCGCCTGAGAAGAAACTACTCCAGAATTGAAAGGAGTAATGCTAAACACTTTATTACATCTGGCTTTCCATAAAGTGACTGATTTCTCAATCTTATTTACCATATTTGAAAAATAAGAGAGTGCCAATTTTTTTGGTGAAATAAGAATACCTAAGTAAGTGAAGGGAAAAGAACCAATCTTATAGCCCAAAATGCTAGAAATGCTATGTTTGAGTCTGCAATTAAAACGGGAAGGGAAGATAATCTCTGATTTAGCGATGTTCACTTTTTGGCCAGTTAGGTTACCATAAATGGACAGACACACTTTCACATATCGGGAGGCTTTCCTAGAGGCCTGAGTAATGAGAATTAAATCATCTGCATACATTAAGTGGTTGAAATTATGACTAAGTCTAGAGTTAAAACCTGGAATCATATTGTTAGTCATAGCAAAATTCAACATGGAAGTCAGGTTCTGAGCAACAAGAATGAACAAATAAGATGAAAGTGGGTCACCCTGTCTAAGGCCTCTAGTGGACTTAAACCAACTAGTAGAGGACCTATTAATGAGGAGAGCAAAGGACACTTTACTAATACAAGCATAAATCCAGTTAATCCATCTGCCAGGGAAATTCATTTTAGTTAAGGTTGCAAGAATTGCATTCCAACTCAGGGAGTCATATGCTTTCTCAATATCTAACTTAATCAACATCCTAGGGAGGGAAGATATATCTCTATCAAGAGAGTGGGCCACTTCTTGAAGAGTAATGATGTTATCAAAAGGGGTCCGACCACTAACAAAGCCACATTGCTCCTTACCAATCAAATTTGGGAGAACTCTTTTTAATCTATTAGCAAGAATCTTAGAGATGATTTTATAACACACATTGCACAGTGAAATAGGTCTATAATCCGTGGCATACTTAGGGTTAGGTTTTTTAGGAATAAGAGTAATAAAAGTCCTACCCAACTGTTAGGCATAGTTGAATGCTCAAAGAAATGCTTAATCGATGTAAAAAGAGTATCACCTATCTCATGCCAATAAAAACGATAGAATTCTGCATTTAACCCATCTGGACCTGGACTTTTACCAGTGGGAAGAGAGAGCAAAGCCTCATGAACTTCGTTAAGAGTGATGTCTTTAATCAAAAGCTCCCCTTCAGAGTTTGAAATTTGGGGAAGATCCGAGGGAAGAGCCTGTAAAATTCCCTGAAAATCACTAGTAGAGCTATTATGCCAGAGATCTGTAAAGTAATTGATAAAAACCTGATTTATATCCCTTTGATCTAGAAATACATTACCATCAGAGTCCATAATATGAGTAATGGAATTAACATGACTGCGAAATCTAACAGAGTTATGAAAGAAGGAAGAATTGTTATCACCACAGTGTACCCACATTAACCTTGCCCTCTGTGCCCACTTGATGCTATTTTGCCTTTGCAAAGCTGAGAGTTTATTATACATGTTAGAAAGAGACTGAATGGAAGAATCTTCCAACTCACCCGTATCATCCTTGAGTTCAGCTTCAAAAATTGCACTCTCCAGTTTATTAATATTAGTTTCCAGAGGATCAAGACCTTTGGATTTCCACTCTAAAAGCAAGGATCTAGTACGTGCAATTAAATGAGAGACAGTATGCATAGGATTAGATCGGGACTTAAAGAGCCAAGCTTTCCTGACCACAGAATGACAGCCAATGTAATTTAACAAGTAATTATCAAAACGAAAAATTCTTTTTTTAGTTAAATTACGAGGGAAAATCGAAAGAAGCAAAGGTGAGTGATCAGAAAGAAAACGCGGGAGATGTTTAACTAAACACGATTCAAAATGATTTAATCAGAGCGAGTTAGCAAGACACCGATCAAGGCTTGCCCACCGTCTGGCTAGTCCACGGCGATTGTTACACCAAGTGAATTGAGAACCTACATACTCAATATCCAGAAGATTATTAGAGGTAATAAAATCCGAAAAAACACTAGCCTTGCGACTATAATAATAATGGGAACCACCTCTATGCTCATCCTGTGTAGTAACCGCATTAAAATCCCCCATAATAATCCAAGGCAAGTTCAGAGAATTCAAACCTGATAGTTCTCTCCAAAGAATATATTGACCCTGCAGAGTATTGGAATTATAAACCGTGGAAATAATTCAAGTATTGGAGTTACCTGTAGTGACGACTAGGTGAAGAACAAATTTAGTTTTAACCAAGGGGGTAACAGACCCAATATTTTTGTCCCAAATTACTATTATACCCCCTGAGTAACCCTCGGCGACGATCGCTGCCCATTTCCACTTGGATTTTAATCTATTGCAAAAACGATCCAATCTATCATCGTTGGCTCTTGTTTCAACTAAGCAGAATATAGATGGATTAAACTTCTTCAGGAGGTGAAGAACTCTGAAGACAGTATTCCTACTTGATATGCCCCTGCAGTTCCAACAAATCATCTTAGTAGCTTCCGTAATCATAATCAAACTATGGTAAAAGCGAAGACAAATAAAACCATGAACAAATTTGGTCTTATTAGTTCTTAAGTGATTGATACTGTTGTTGATTTTTGTACTATTATAATGTGCAAAGTTTATGCAGTTTAAGACAATGCAACAGAACCACTAGAGAAGCTGAAGGAGGAGGTGAGATGCTTATTAATCAATCAAGAGAACAAATTGGCCGGCTAGACTTCAGTTGATTGATGATGTGGAACGACTCGGTCTGGGCCATCACTTTGAAGAAGTAATCATGCATGCACTGACTTCCATATCTGACAAGAGTGATCAAGTTTTAAAAGTCATGAAAGAAGACCTCCATGCCATAGCTCTCTTCTTTAAATTGCTTAGGCAGCATGGACTTGATGTCTCTCAAGGTATAAATACACATTGAAAACTAGCTCCATATATACGCAGGTTGTTTTCTTAAATATATGTGCTGGTTAACTGATTTAATTTGGTGATCATGGTTTCATGCATTCACAGATATATTCAGTCATTTCAAAGATGAGAAGGGGAGTTTTAGGGTGTCCCTTCAGAATGATGTTCAGGGGTTGTTGAGTTTGTATGAAGCTTCATTTCAGGGTTTTGATGGAGAGAAAACACTGGAGGAAGCAAGGGATTTCACTACTGAACATCTTGTTAATCTAAATCCATGCACGCATCCACACTTGAAGCACAAAATAGAAAGTTCATTGGAATTTCCATTACATTGGAGGACTCCAAGGTTGGAGGCGAGATGGTATATTGACCAATATAAGAACTCAGAAAACATGAATCCAAGTTTGCTTCAACTTGCCAAGCTTGACTTCAACCTGGTCCAGAGCACACACCAGAAAGAACTCAAGAAAATGATAAAGTGAGTGTGATAATTAACTTTGCTAATAATCTTTCTAATTCATATAAAATTAACTCTGTTTCATGTTTAATTAGTTGGTGGAAAGTGTTGGGACCTGGAGAGAGAACAAGCTTTGCAAGGGACAGGCTAGTAGAGTGTTTCTTTTATGCAGTTGGAATTGTGTTTGATCCACAGCATGGGTTCTGTAGAGAAGAACTCACAAAAATTATGACTTTGATAATTGGATGATGTTTATGATGTTTATGGATTATTGGATGAACTTCAGCTCTTTACTAGGGCAGTTGAAAGGTGGGATTGTGACGGGAGTGAAGACCTTCCAGAGTACATGAAGATATTGTATAATTCTATCTATAACAGTACAGAGGAATTGGCTAATAAAATTCAGAAAATTAAGGGACGGGATGCTATGCCTTATATTATTCTCATACTGTATATATATTGTACATCCGGGTTCCAGTACTGTTTGGTACTGTTTATATTCATAAAAAAGGGGCTTGTCGTCTATTATTCAAAAAAAAAAAAATATTGGAACAGCGGTAAATCCTCGATTTCTTTTTGTAATCAAAGCAGAGAGCTAGTAATTGAATTTTTTTTTGTACTACAGTGGGCAGATCTATGCAAAGCTTTCTTATAGGAAGCAGAGTGGCATTACAGTGGTTATATTTATTCAAAAAAAAAAAAAATTACAGTGGTTATAAACCAAGCCTTGAGGAGTACCTTAACAATGGTTGGATGTCACCGTCAGGGAAGGTTATATTGGTACATGTGTTCTTGACATCACAACAGGGGAAGACAAAGGAAGGATTGCAGCACTTGATGAACTACCCAAATCTCATCAAGTCTTCGTCCATGATTTTTAGACTTTTGAATGATATAGCGACATCTGCAGTAAGCATGGGATGAATGAACTTAAAAGCTTTCAGCTTTATGCGCATGACTATTAATGAGTTTATTTCTGTAAAATTGCAGGCAGAGTTAGAGAGAGGTGATACGCCGACATCCATACACTGCTACATGATTGAGTACAACATGACTGAAGATCAAGCACGTAAAAAAGTATGGAATCTGATTGACAAATCATGGAAAGAACTCAATGAAGGGCTTGCCAATTGCAGTCCACTATCACTGTTCTTTGCGCCTATAAAGCTTGAGGAACACATTTCCTTATATGATCATGCTCATTTAACTTGGGTTTGACTATCAGCTAGCATGCATGTCTTTATAATGTAAATGCCATAATTAGTTTCAAAAATCTAATTAATGTAATTTTTATTAAATAAAAAGTATATACATTGCAATATTCTCCTGCTAAGCATCAAAGAAAGGGTACAATTCATATCTAATGTTACAACTCCCACCCATAAGTCTTCCGTCCTGCTTCCCATAAGAACAACTAGGAAGCTCACCAATAGCATTCTCAAGGCACTTCTTGCAATCTCCTCCAGAGAGGTCTCTTGTACACTGAACCAAACCATGAAGCTTCTCTGATTCTCCAATCTTTATCTCTCCGGTGGCATACAGTAATGGTGAAAGATGAGCTGCCAGTGCTAATCTATGCATCAACTCAGTAACTTTCATATTAAATGCCACAGAGTTAACGGATGCATTGAGAGTGTTAGTCATGCAGAACTCGTTGCTATTGTCTAATTCACCAAAGAATTTATTATTCGAGTAGCGAAAGAGGCAGCCATCAAACCATATGGTGGCTTCCTTTTTGAAAGGACACAGTTTTCGGACATGGCCTTCTGCAGCACGGATGCATGTCGAGCAGGCTACAATCTTGAGATCACCACGGCAAAGAACAAGACCATTAACTTGATTCTGGCCCTCACCAACTGATTCAAGACCGAAACCAATTGCCGGAGCTCGGTTAGCAAGAGTATACATCAACTTGTTTAAGTTGTGTTTGAAGGTCTGGGAAGCAGAATAGTCATTAGAGCTTGAGCATATACTAAAGAGAGGATCAATGCTGATGACACAAGGTAGTAGAAGAAGAGCTAATGAGAGGAAGAGTTTGGGATTACGATAATGCATGATGTGTAGAAATTGGAGGTGAAAAGCCGAAAGGAGTTGAACGTGTGGTTATATAAGTTCATAGTAGAATTGTTTTCCTCTCATAAAAGAAAAATAAATGTAGAGCTTTTTCAACGCAGCAGTTGGAAACTTTCTTGCTGAGGGCTTTGGTCTAATTCAATGGTTAGATGCAAAGGCTTATTGAAACTTTCAGCGGAGTTCTAGAATGAAACTTTCTGGTTGAATCAGGCCATGGGAAAGTACTATGATTTTTGGAATAGAGTACTATGACTTTGGTATGAAGTCAATATTTGCAAGCAAATGCGGTTGCCCTTTGTTGACTAAATTATTTTCCTTGTTTTACCATTTTTTTTTTTGAAAAAATGGATAAACCATGAATGTATTGCAAAAGGGAAAACCGAAATACAAAACACACACAATACAACAACCTGGTTACTAGGAGTGAAACCCAGGACAGAAAGAAACAAATAGAACAACAACTAAAGGAAAAAAAAGGAGGAACAAAAATCATCCACGAACTGGATGGAGAGGAATAGAAGGAGCTCAGACTAAGGAGGCGCCATCGATGGAGAGTCATTTGGCTCACTTGTTGGAGCTGAAGGTACAGGGAGGACTGGGATCCTGGCTCCCGCAAAAATGAGACTGCACTTGATTGAGGTGAATGACTCCTCAAGTTTAGATCTGGTCGAATTAGAGGCTGCATTGATCCAAGTAATAAGTAAACAATCAATTTTACAAATAAGGGCACACACATCAACAACAACAAAAGTAAAGATGTGACTATTGCACTCAACCCAAATAACCCAACAAATAGCCCTTGTAAGGAGAATATTTAGTGGCTTAGAGTTATGCAACCACCCCCACCCAACCAAAACCCACATAATCCAAAGAGGTCCAAGCCTCATGAAGGGTGGTGGGAGCCACTAAATGGAAAAGTGGAAAAACACAACGAAGTGGGCTCAAATCCTAGCAGAGTACAAACAATGAATCATAAGGTGATCTACTCTTTCCTCCTAGAGGACACAATTGTTAGTAGAAATTCTATTGCAACCTTGGTGAGCCAAATTTTCCTGAGATAAAATTTGTTGTTTAGAGCCAACTAGGAAAAAGCTTTAACTTTAAGCGGGCAAGGACCCTCCCAATGGGTTTTGCCAAAGGAGCAATGAGCACTGCCATCATTGAGGAAATTGTAGAAAGATTTCACCAAGAAGCCCTTATCGCTCCATCTCCATGATTTAACATCTCTTCCTTAGGATAATCCATTAAGCAAAGGCAGTCTCAATGGAAGGAGATCCACCAAATTTGGATCCGGTTATGAAAGAAAGAAGTTTGCGATTGAGCTGAGGGGATCCTTGCATTGGGTGAAAAGATCATGCCATTTGTATTAAAGCGTGGATCCCTCAAACCACTGATCAAACCATAATGAGGTGTCTTTCCCGTATTTGATGGAAACGTCAATGCTAGAAAGGAAAGTAGCTCTACAGTTAAGGAGACCTTTCCCAAAAAAAAAAAAAAAGGATTTAATCCTTGGAGTAGCGTGAAAGAGAGAAATCGATCCTCCATTTGGCGCATAATTGAAGGTAATGATCTTGGACCAACAGGGATTAATATAAGTGGAGAATTTCCACCACCATTTTTCCAATAGAGCCTGATTAAAATATGCTAAATTAGGAATGCCCCATCCACCTTAGTCTTTAGATTTACAAATTTGTGTCCATGCTACTAACTGGCACTTGGGTTTGGAGATATCCCAACCACTCCATAAGAAATCACTCCTGATGCTTTCTATATTCTGACACACCCATTTGGGTTGCTCAAAGATAGACATCCAGTAGGTAGGCAAAGTAGAAAAAACCACGTTGATCAGAATGATACGTCCCCCGAGAGAAATAGAGCGATTTTCCAAGCCACAAGATAATTGTTAATAGAATGTGTAAGTTAATGCCAATCTTGCTTGTGGGGTTGTTTGTCTAAGAAAAGGACACCAAGGTAGACAATTAGGAACTGGTCCACTGAACAGTTGAGAGTTAAGGCGTCACTCTTTGCAAGAAGAGTACCAAGGGCAGTTACATATAAGAAATTTTTCTGAAAATTGACCGTCAACCCTAATAGTCCTTCAAAACAGAACAGGATTAATTTGAAAATTCTAAGGTCTTCTGGGCCCATGGTTATGAGCAGCAGAAGATCATCAATATACTGAAGATAACACATACTACCATGAACACCAAGGGGAACCCCTGATAGAACACCAGTAGAAAGCGCATAAGATCATATAGCACTAAGAACATCCGCGACTAAGACAAAAAAAAAGGGGGGAGAGTGAGTCGTCTTGTTGGAGACCACGCTGATAACGGCCATAACCTGACGATGAATTATTGATGAGAATATTGGCCTTGGAAGTAACCAGGATGGAATGGATCTAGGAAATTCAAGGAGAGCCAAAACCCCTAACAACTAGAATGTCCAAGAGGAACCCCCAATCCACCATATCAAAGGCTTTAGAGAAGTCCACTTTAAAAATTTGGCTATTCAGGTTACGCTTTTGGATACTAAAGATCAGTTCCTCTGCAACAACAATGTTGTCAATGATACTTAGACCCTTAATGAAGGTGTATTAGACGTTGTCGACTAAGGAATTAATCACATGACTAAGTACGGTTGCCAGAATCTTACAAATGATTTTCAAAGGGATGTTGATTAGGCTAATTGGGTGGAAGTCCCAAATCTTAGTGCGCCATTCATCTTGTGAATGAGGGCAATATTAACCTTGTTGATTCATTCCAAATTCGTCTTCCCTTTAAAAAAATCAAGATAGAGGCGGGTCAAATCTGGTTGGATCGTATCCCAATGTTTTTGGAAGAACGCTAGAGGGAAGCCATTAGGGCCCGGAGCTTTATCAACCCTCAGATCGAAAGTCACTCTTTTAATTTCTTCTAGCAAAAATGGGACTTCTAAAACACTGAGGTCGATATGAGTTTTAAAATTAAAGAGATAGGACCAATCAACTAAAAAATGGAAGTCCCTTTTAGCTCCAAACTGCAGATGGAAGTGATTGGTGAAAGTTACCCCAATATCCTTATCTCTCTTTAGCAATCCACCTGTCGAGTGAATAGTGTGGTAATTTGGTCCATTTTTCCTTGCTTGTTACCTTGTTATCTTGGTCATTTTAGTCGTTTTCTCATTGTCTTTGGTTTGGGGCATCTTGCCTAGTGGTTGGCGATGTGTTTAGGGTTAAAAAGTGGTTTTCAGGGTGAGCACAGTCGTGCTCAACCCGTGTTGGTCGCCCTGATTTTCTCAGGAGAATCCCAGCATTGAAACTTTGAATTTCAGCTCCGAAACGCCCATGTCAGGAGCAATCAAACCGTGTTCTTTCTTTAGATCAGTGCTACAGTGTTTTGCTATAGTACCCGTGCCAGCTCTAGCACGCCAATAACCTGGGAAAATCAGGAGGAGGAACACGGTCGTGTTCAGACCGTGTTCCACTTGATATATAGGGTGTTCATCTCTTTAAAGCCCCGTTTGAGCCTGTTTCTTCACTTATCCTCCCTTAAACCTTCCCATTCTCTCCTACTCTCTTCTTCCGCCATTCTTAGGGTTTAATGGGTGATTTTGGTGGAATTTGTGGGATTGTTCTTGGATCCTAAAGAGTGATCATCCCTTGACTCAAGGTAAGTCATTTTCCTTGCTTGTTCTTCCTTGTTCTTTGGATGAGTATAGATAGGGTTTTGTTGTGGATTCAAGTGGGAGTTTGATTCTTTCACCTTTTCTTGCTCTTTGATAATAAAAGCTTGAGAGGAGTATTGGTGTTGGTTTGTAAGACCTTGTTATCGAGAAACCCTTGAACCTTCTTCTTCCTTGATTTTGGAGTTACTGTAGCACAGAACCAAATTTGGCTTTTCTTGCTTTCCTTATTGGTTTTAAGGGTTATGAGAGATCTATTATTGTTAGATATTTTAGCTAGCAAGTTTAGAAAACCCTAGAAGCGATCATTTCCCCATTTTGAGCATTTTTCCTTCATTTCAATTGATCTAGTTGTTGATGTTGTTCGGTTATTTGTTTGGTTTATTTAATTGCTTCTAGTAGGAGAAACTTCAAGCAAGGGGAAAGAACTGGTAGAGAAGTAACACCGGAGGTTCCTGGCTCGCCAAGTTTGTGAGTGGGATTTACTAAAGTTTGGACTATGATTCACGCATGTTTAATTAATAATTAAGTTGCTTGCCTTTGAATGATAGACCCCATATTACTAAATCTCTTTAAAAGTTTTACCTGGAGTTTAGAAATCATGGTGATTTATGATTTGGCTTATTGCATGGGTATTTGCAAAGTGTATATATATTGTTGTGGTTTGGAAACCCTATGTCTTGAAATATATGTTTCAAATTATACATTTTTAAGAGATTTGACGTTCTTGTTATGATGACCAAAAAGGCATGTGAAAACTGAGTTAAATTTTATTGTGATGATGAAATCCTTGAAGTATATTTTCAAAAGATACTTTTGTATGATGTTCTTGATGAAAATGATTTCATGGCAAACGTTGTAATCAAGCTATTCACTCTTGGAGTAAGAATTGCAATTGTGAACACTTGTGATCTCTTAAATGAGAATTTTGTTACCATGTTGATGTATACTAAGCCAACGGGCTGGTTTATAATTTAAATATTTTTTTATGGTGACATGGGAGCCAAGCTCCAGTACTTACGGTAGTAAGAAGTGGATGGTTTCCACAGGCCGACCTAGTAGAGGTGGCTTGGAAAACCGTCAAACCGGTTATGCCATTTCAGGTGAGAGCGTAGAGCTTGACTTGGATATAGTTGGGTTGTTCAGAGTCACCACACGAACTTCCCAGTGGCCAATTCCAAGATACGCTCATCTTGGTAGCTCCAGACCTAACCAAGGCCACGGTTAATGATGGAGAGTTTTTGAGGCCATTTGGATACTATTGATTAATGTGATTGTTGATTTATTTATTTCTAAGCATTTTGGCTCCTGAAGCTATCAAAAAGACGGTGTGAATATTAGACTGCATAATTGAATATATTTCTTGATGGTTTCAAAGGGGTTTTATTTTGCATTTTATTGAGAAAGAGTATACTCTTATGTGATAATTGTTATTAAAGTAATTTTATACTTATTAACAGTTGAGACATTTTTTTTATGATATTTTATTTTCATATGATAATGCTGGAGTTATAGTCCCATGTTTAGCCCCTCACTGAGTAACCTAGTTACTCACCCTCTCTTTCTTCCTCCCAGGTGATAGCACAGTGTAAGGGTGAAGGCGTGAAGTGCTTGGCAAGAGTTGTATCTGTCTTCCCATTTTGTGTTGTGTATGTTGCTTATTCCTTTGCATGTATTATCAGGGATCCACAATGTGTTATCGAACCCTATTACATCTTTCCTTATTTGAAATACTTTGATATGTCAGTCTGGTTTAGGACACTCAGGAGATGGTATACTTTGTGTTTTTGGACTTGTTGTTGTTGTCATTGTTGTTGTTGCTACCTTTATTATAGTGTGGTTATTTATACTTATTACCTGGGTGTCAATCCATTGAACCTGGGGAAAATTATTGTTGTAAGTATTTATTGTAAAGTTATTCCTTGTGATTATTGTGGTATTGTGCAGGGAACAAGTTAGCCTTACGGCAATCTAGGGTTGAGACGGGTGTTTGAACTCCCCTGGGTTGTCGTGGCGGTATGTCACGTGTGGTACCCGCGGGACGGGGGTGTGACAAATAGGGATAACACATGGCCGACCGGCACTTAGCTTCTTTGTCCCAAGGTGCTCCAGGGTCTGTTCATGTTGTGTTTCTTTGTTTCATTTTGCATATTGTAACTATTTCTTCCTATTATTGTGTTTGTTTTTATGTTGTTGTTGTAGTTTGTTTGTAATAGTTTTTTTAATGAATGTGGTTTATTCATTTTTATAAAAATTATGATAATGATAATAATAATAATAATAAGTTAGGTAGAATGTCCTAGTGATATCCACTTTGTAAAAAAAAAGTTCAAAGAGGTCGACTTTTTTTTTTGGTAAAAGATGGATAAACCACTAGCATTAAAGAAAAGAATGGACAATTGAGAGGTTACAGAGGGAACAAAGAGGAGGATGAGAGGACAAAGGACAAACAGAGGAAAGGAGCATAGATATAGGGATCCACTAAGGGGGGAACAAAATCACATACAACACAAATTACCCTAAGAGCATAAGGGCAGGGTGAGAATGCCAATAGAAGAGCTAGCTTGTGTCCTGGGCATAAACCTCATTGTTGATAGCACTTGCATCATTGGCCATGGTAAGGGACTCTATGAACTCTAGACTGTGTTGCACAATTGCCATGAAATTCTCCATCTTTGATTGCTTTCCTTTGGTATTTCAGAAGAAACACTAGGCCCATTTTTTTTCTTGGTTGAGCTGGGTGGTTGAGCTAGGTATCCAACTTCCTTGTTCGACCTTGAAGATGGCTTTTTCTATCTTTCACTGTGCCTGGTACCTGGTTTGTCCCTTGGTGGAAATAGGGTCTTCAGAGCGAAAATCTCGCATCAATTTTCTAATGGTTCTCTCAATTAAACTCTGATTTAGAGTCCTCAATCACAAAGTTGTCCTCTTCCTAGTCTTCGAGTGGTTCCCGTACCTCAACCTCCATGGAAGGGTCCCCTATAGTAAACTTGAAAGGGTCAATCTTCCAGGGGAAGTCTCCTATGGTTTCCTCCAACAGGTGATTGCTCTCTAAGTCCTCAAAGGGATCCCCACTTGAGTTTCTAGATATAAGTTTAGGTCTTTGAGTTTATCAGCATGCTTCTTTGGTCATCGAGTAAAAGCCTGAGACAAAATGCCCTTGATTGCCCTCCAGGTCCGAGTAAAATTACACTCTTTTGCTGGTTGGCAAGAAAATAAATTAACTCTTACCAACCTTGCCAAGAAAGGCTGCAATGTTCAAAACGCCACTAACACTTGTGTTTTATGTCATAAAAACTCAGAAACAGTGGACTGCCTTCTACTTCATTATGAATTCTCTGGACGTATTTGGAGTTTTTTTAAACATATTCTTAACTTCCAATCTCTCCCATATTCCCTCACAAAGGTTTGGACTACTTGGATTCCATCTTTAAAAGCTTGCCAGCGTGCTATCAGGGACATTCTTTCTAGAGCAATTTTCTGGAACATTTGGCTCGAAAGCAACCATCTTATTTTTAACTATAATGTTCTTCATCCAGTTTCTGTTATGTTTCAAATTATTCACTTGCTACTTGCTTCGATTTCCGCAGCTGGAGACCAACCTCCCAGTGATTTTATCCAGAATATTAAACGCTTTCTTGGCTTCTTAAGTGCTAGGTCAGCAGATTTTGCTATTTGTAGTCTCTAGATGTGCATCATCTCTGGTGATGTTCTCATAGTCTCCTTTTGTGTTATGCTTTTTTCTCTATTTCTGCTATTCTTTGTCTTTTCTTCTCTCTTTTGTGCTTGTTTCTATTTTCTTTTGTTTGGTACTCGTTTGGTTTTTAATAAATTTGTGATTCATCCACTTTATTTTTAAAAAAAAAAAAAAATACCCTTGTGGAGGTCTTGGGCAAATGGGTTTTGGAACCATCACAAAATCATCCTCAGACCTAGATAAGCCATCAACAATGTTCTCGGATAAATTAGAGAGGATACATTAACATTGTCATTCAAGGGTGAAGTAGCCCCATTAATTAGCCCAATTTCAATAGATTTCACGGGCCATTTAACAATTGCAGTTCGCTGAAGTTAATCTTGACTAACTGGCTGAACCAATTACGGTTCAAGTTCAAACTGTGGTAGTCTTAGAGACTAAGACAACCATATGCGATCAGATTGGGCTCGGTTGCAGGTTGGTTTGGATTTGACGGGAGCTGATCTGGTTTAATCGGATGCTTGGGCTCAGCAGTCTGGTTTGGCCCAGACATTTGAGTTTGAGACCGATCCGATTCAATCAAAACCTTTGAGTTAGCGTTAGTTGAATTGGATCCCTTGCCCCCACTCCGCAGCTCCACACAGGTCCTCTCCCCAGAAGTATGCTTGGTATTTGAAAAGTAATGTCCACGTGGTCAACAGTGAAATTAATGTCCGCGTGGAAAAACTCTAGTTACGAAGGGTCACAACTCACAAGTCTTGCTAGAGGACTTGTGCTATTATACGAGTCTCTTATGGAAATTGAATGCAAACCACCTCAAGACGGAATGCAAGCCAGACCTTTAATTTGTAGTCATCTTCTTCTTCCCATAAGTGAACACAATGAGCAAAGATACAATGCCTTCTTGCTGCTTCCTTCTCATCGCCATCATCTTCTCGTGCATCCCACATATTTTTCTCTCTGATGCTGCTCAAATTTGCTCTTCTGATTCGAACTACACAAGCAACAGCACTTTCGAAACCAGCCTCAATCTTCTCTTCACCTCCCTCATCTCCAACACTCCGGCCACTGGCTTCTACAATGACACTAAAGGTGACGCAACAGAGCATGCCTACGGCCTAGCGCTATGCAGAGGCGATGTCTCCATCGATGTTTGCAACAATTGTGTGAATTCATCAGTGCAACAAATAATCCAACTATGCCCACAACAGAAGAGTGCGATTATCTGGTTAGACAATTGCATCCTAAGATACTCCAACCAGAGCTTCTTCTCCTCTGTTGACACTTCAGTGAAGTATTTTATTTGGAATACCGGCAATGCGTCTGAACCTGAAAGGTTTAACAAATTGCTTGGGCAACTCATGTACGGCCTTGCTGTGAAAGCCTCTGGATCAACCCGTTTGTTTGCTATTGGCTCCGTTGACTTCACAAGCTTAGAAAAGATCTATGGGTTGCTAATGTGCACTAGGGACTTGTCCAAGGAAGACTGCAACATGTGTCTTAGCAGTTATATCCCACAAATTCAGAATTTGGGCAATGGGCACCAACAAGGTGGGGTCCTTCTTGGAATGAGTTGTTATCTGAGGTTTGAAGTGTATCCCTTCTACAATTTCTCTGCAATCACTGCAGACACTTCTCCGCCAGTTTCTTCTCCACCCGGTAAATCTTGCTTAATTAAAGCTTTTCATGTACCAATCACAAAACATTTTCCCTAATTCACCATCCATTCCTCATTGCAGATGCAATTGTAAGAACATCCCCACCTGTTTCTTCAGTGCCAGGTGCAGTAAGCAGCCACTGCTTTTGAGGCATTCAAGAATCACATAACATAAAGAACTGTTATATACCTTTCATGCAGGGAAAAGTAACAAAACAGCAACAGTTATTGCAGCTATTGCAATTCCTGCAGTTGCTGCAGTTGTGCTCCTGCCAGTCACCTGCTTTTGCCTGCGTAAAAGATGGGTGAACAAAAAGAGAGCAAAAAAAATCAATGGTGAGTTCTCCAAATTGTCTGCCTTGTACCTGATTCTTTTTGGTAAGCAAGAATTATTTTAAAAAAACTATATGAGCCAAGCTGCCATTAAACAAAAGAACTAACAGATGGCCACCAAAAAACCACAAGAAAGTATTCAAGGGTCATAGCAAACAAAATTTTTTTCCCTCCAATCTGATATTCTGATGTTTAGAAATTTTTTTGTTTCAATCCATGTTTTGTATCCAGCCAAACACCGTCCTGTTGTACTAGATGGACGAGATGAACAAGAGCTCCCAGATGCAGAATCTTTATTATTTGATTTAGTTACACTCAAGGAAGCCACTGATGACTTTTCTGAAGCTAACAAGCTGGGACAGGGTGGATTTGGACCTGTTTATAAGGTCAAAGTCTCTGCTCAAGGCTTTTCTTTCTGTTTTTTTTTTCTTCTTTTGAAGGATAGTTTTTTGTGTGAAAATGTTTTATACTGAATCATTGATTTGAAACAGGGAGTTCTGGATGATGGACAGCAGATAGCTGTGAAAAGACTTTCAGGGAATTCATCTCAAGGACTAATTGAGCTGAAGAATGAGGTGTTTTTGGTCGCTAAACTTCAACACAGGAATCTTGTCAGGCTTTTGGGTTGCTGCTTACAAGAACAGGAGAGGCTACTTGTTTATGAGTACCTTCCTAATACCAGCCTGGACAAATTCTTGTTTGGTACTCACAAGGCACTTTTCAGTTTCAACATATTGGCATATTTTATCTCTAAATAATTACTACAGTTCTCATATAAACATTTGGTTTTATACAGATTCTGTAAGAAGGAGACAACTGGACTGGAGAAGCAGATACAAGATCATCGAAGGCATTGCACGGGGGCTTCTTTATCTTCATGAAGATTCACGTCTCAAGATAATACACCGAGACTTGAAAGCAAGTAACATTTTGTTAGATGGCGATATGAATCCCAAAATTTCAGATTTCGGTCTCGCTAAGCTGTTTGATATTGATGAAACACAAGGAAACACCAGCCAAATAGCTGGAACATAGTAAGTGCAGTGCATACTAATCATGGTATTTATAGGGCATCCCAGAGTATTAAAAAGCATGATTTGACATGCAGTGGATACATGCCTCCGGAGTATGTTCGGCAAGGCGTGTTCTCAACTAAATTAGATGTTTATAGTTATGGAGTGTTGGTTCTGGAGATCGTGACAGGTCGGAAGAACAGTGGCTTCCAAGCATCTGAGAATGCTCCTGATCTTCTGACTTATGTAAGTACTGACACCATCACTTAATTAACATTGTAAAGAACAAATATGGATAACTGTTTGGCTTGTGAATTGAAAAGGTGTGGCAGCACTGGACTGGAGGAACGCCATTGGACTTGAAGGACCAGAGCTTAGATGGTGATGATTTCAGAACTGAAGAAATGCTGAGATGCGTACACATTGGATTGCTTTGTGTCCATGAAGATCCAACACAGAGGCCAAGCATGACATCCATTGTTCTCATGCTCAATAGTTACTCTTCTTCTCTTCCAGCACCTTCTCCTCCTACTTACTACTTTCCAAGCTACATGATGAACAGGGTTCAGCCAATGATAGATGAATCTTCTTCTCAGAAAAGTGAGAAAACTGGGATCAACTCTGTGAATGATGCATCCATTACTGAAATGGACCCACGCTAGTGGTTTTAAAGCCGTAAGTTCTTGTAGTCTAAGACAGCGAGTGTGACAAAAACTTTTTTTTTCCCTAAAAATCTTAGCCTTTCCTTTACTCATGATGGCTCTGCTTCATGTAAGCAAGCATTTGTTTTTTTATAAATAAATATGAATAAACCACTAATTCAAGTGTAGGCAAACATTGTTAATTATTGGATAGCCCAATGATATAATACTGATAGTCAAAGAGATGCTTTGTATGTTGAGACAACTATTCTTGGTGCAACTCCTTATCTATCTGTCCTTTTAAAAATCCCTTATAAATGGGTGACACTTGTTACCTATTGGTAAAAATGTTTAGCCAAGCATTCAATGGATTAGTTTTTGTATGCTTGCTTTGATGCCATCAAGGTATTTAATTAACATAGTCTGAGTCCACTTTAAAACTATTGTTGCCATTTCAAGCTTAGTGTATTTTTAAATGAACTGGATAAAGCACACCTGAATTAATAAAAGACAAGGTATAATAAAGAGGGTACATAGAGGGAAAAAAAAAGGAAAAACATAAATTGAGAAACAACATAGTCGAGGATGAACGGAGACGTTCGTCTCACCTTTAATCCGAATGGCGGACGGGTCCTCGTGCCTTTATGCTTCTCCCCTCCTCCCTTGGAGGATGATAGGGAATCTTTCTACCCCTTTGATGACGAGGAGGAAGATGAGGGTGTGTTTTCTTTGCTCTGGGATTCGATGTTTGGGGTGGAGTGGTCATCATCGGCGCCGGGTGCAGATGGTCTGCAAGGGGTAGAAGGAGATAGTGGTGGGCCATTGGTTTCACGACCGTGTGAGACGGTGGTTCTTCACTCCAGTTCAAGCGAGCGGAACTGGCGAAATCCACCAGTGGGCTGTGTTTCAATAGGGGTTGTAGGAGATGTGGTTCCTATTCCTGGGAAGTGTGCAGCGGTGGAGCTTGGCTCCCACGATGGTGGGCTAGATGCTGGTCCAGTTGAGGCTATGGTAGAGCGAGGCTCCCACACCGGAGTGGAGCTTGGCTCCGGCGATAGAGGGCTGGATGCGGTTCTAGTTGAGGCTATGGTAGAGCGGGGCTCCCACGCCGAAAAGATGCTTGGCTCCCGCGATGGGAGGCAGGATGCCAGTCCAGTTGGGGTTGTGGTGGAGCGAGTCTCCCACGGCAGTGTGAATTTGCGATGGAGGCCACATATTGGAATGAATCTGCGACAATTTCAGTTGCTGAGATGTCAAACTAGAGGTCGGACCAAAGTTCGGAGAAGGGCCGGTGGTCGGGAGGTTGAGAACTCTGGCTTGCTTGCGACAGCAGGTTGTGATAGGGTCGGACAGGGAAAGATGGATGACGGCGGGGCTTTGGGTTTGTTGGGGAAGCCGCCGGTGGTGGTTGAGCTCCGCTCCCACGACGACGACTCAGGGCTGTCTTGCGATCAGCCGAAGGTGGTGGAGCGTTGCTTCCACTGGGCTGGAGATGTGCTTTTGGGGTGCCGGTCGGGTGGTGGCGCCGGTCGGACCTTTGGTAGGAAGCGGGCTCGGTCCCCCGTGCGAAATCGATCAGAGCAAAGTGATGGGGCGCGATCACAGATCTCGAAGCACCTACGTGTCGAGAATGAGAAACCTCGGTTGTTGGTTGATTCGAATTCTGTGAGGGTGACAAGTGGCGCCCAGCAATTTGCCGAGGTTTATGATCACGAGATCTTGTGGTCACAGGTTGCTCACGTGGTGGTTGTAGGTTTTGTTGACCCATTACCAGTTGTTATTGGGCTGAGTTTAATGTTGGGCCAAGCTGATGTTAGAGTTAATTTCATTCAAGTTTTTGAAGATTCTTTTCTGATTTTGGTTCCACTTCTCAAAATGGTTGAGCCATTTGTTGACTTTGTTCCAACGGAGTGGTTGCATGCACTGGAGGGCAGGGAGGCTCTCTCGGTGGTGGTGGATCTTGGCTACCATGCCGCTTTGTTTAACAAAGTTAGGAAGGAGAAGCTCGAGCTGAGTGATGGCTCGATGTGTACCATTCAACACAATTTGGAGTGCTTTGGTCCTAACTCGGAGGAGGCTTGTGGCACACCCTGGTTGTTTGAGCTCCGGGTGGACATTATCAAAAGACCGATAGTGTTCTATGGGGAAAACCTGATTCAGGAAGAAGGCTAGTAGTTCCCTGTCTCCTCTCCATCCGGTGGGAGCCGCTTTTCGCCGGCTTATCTTTCCTTTGTTTTTTTATGTTCTTTGTCTTTTTCCACGTCTAGTGGATGTTTTGTATTAGTGCTTTTTTAATTAATGCATGTGGTTTATCCACCTTTTCATTGAGAAACAACAAAACATCCCTTTAAGGTAGGCGAAGGAAAACATCAAACGAAACAAATACAAAACCCGCAATAGAACGGCTGCCCTCCTAGTAGAGAAGTGGTCTATTACTTGGGAGGCACCACCAAACAACATTGGCTCAAGTCACCGAGCATTTTTAATGGAAGATGTCTTCTTTGGGTTGTCTGTATCACTCTCAAAGGATCTCAAAAATCAAGGTCCCTATTTACAGTTGAAACTATATCTCCTTAAACAGAAGATGTCTTTCCTAACTCAGCTCAATATATAGTTGCCTTCAATTTTTTAACTGATTGAACTTTCACCTTGATCTTCAATATGAGTACAAAATATTGGTCACGTGTTTCGAACAGCCTTGCGCAAATCAAATTAATTATTAATGTAATATTGTACATGTTATAGCACTTAGCAAAAAAATTTTGCATAATGTAATTTTTTTAAAAATATATATATTTTTAAATAATTTTGGTAGGTCATAAAAATTTAATATAGATTTTTTTAGAGAAATATCAACAAGCTATTAGATGAGAGTTCCTGTGGTTTGGGCCGGATATTGATCACCCTAAGTGTCGTCTAGTTGGTTGGAAGAATTTATGCCGGTCGCGTGATCAGGGGGATGGGGTGTTTTGGACTTGCGTGTTTTTAATTCGGCGTTATTGGGGAAGTGGTGGTGGAAATTTTTGATGGACACTAATTGGTGCGGGGCGGCAGTTGTGCAATTCAACTATGGGTTAGTCAGATGGCATCTTTTCCCCAGGATGACGGGTAGGATGTCTTTCTTTCGGAAAGGGGTTCTTGATTGTCTACCGGCGTTTAGAGGGTGCATCGAGCGCTGCATCAATTCGCGTTAGACAACTCTTTTTTGGAAGGATCGTTGGCTTAATGGCGTTGCTCCTAGAAATTTGTGGCCGGAGGAATTTCGTCGCAGTAACCTACCTAATGGCATTGTTTGGGAGCTGTCCTTCCTACTTGAGGGCTTGCCATTTTCTGCTAGCGCCTGTGCCTCACAGGTTAAGAAGCTTTTGCAGGTGCATAGGGGGGATAGGTGTGATAAGAAAAGTTGGACACTAACGGGTAATGGTCTTTTTTGGTTAAATCCTTCTATAATTTTCTTAGTGACGGCGGGGCAGATGTCCAGCTGCGGGGTTCTTTTGGCGCAAGACCTGTTCTTAAAAGATCAATCTTCTTAACTGGCTTGTGTGGAAGAACAAGGCCCTCACCTTGGAGAATTTAGTGCGGAGAAAATGTAATAAATTGCCTACTGCTACTTGTGTCTTCTGTCACTCAGCGATTGAAATGGCGGATCATCTCTTCCTGCACTGCTCTTACTCTAGAAGGATTTGGGACTATTTTGTTATATGGTTTAAGTTGCCTGAGCCACCTTCCTCGGTGAGCGATCTCTGGGTCGCGTGGAGGTGGATTGTGCAACCTTCGTTCAGGATTTTTGGGGATTTATTAGTGAAAGCACTTGTGTGGATTGTATGGCTGGCTAGAAATGATATTATCTTTAATGCCAATGTTGTGCCTATGCATATTCTCATTATCAAAATTGATCGATTGTTATTATCCTGGTACTCTAACTGTGCAGAGGGAGACAAGGGGAAGCTTGATGAGGCCATGGGGAGTGTCCGTCGTAGTCTGGAGTTTCTTGGTCTGTTCTGAGGGGGTTCTGAGGAGCCTCTGGCCGAGGAAGCGCCGGCTCTGCAAATGATCTAGCTTCTAGCAAGGCTGCTGTGTTACAGGGTTGAGAGGAGGCCTCATTCCTCCTTTTTCCTTGTGCTTCTTGTGTTTTTTGTTGTTGGTTTTTTTTCTTTTGGTGTTTTATGTACCACATCTAGTGATTTGTTGTTCTCTCCTCCTCTGTTGGGGGATGGTCTGTATTCTGTACTCGCTTTGGTTTAATTAAAGTGGTTTATCCACCTTTAAAAAAAAAAAATATCAACAAGCCACAACAACTCTTTTCCAAGTACTTAAGGATCTTTGGCCAACACTATTCAATGACTGTTCCTAACCATGGATTTCCCTTAGACATTTCTCGTACCTTCGCAACTCAGCTGAAAGTTTTTTTCATTCCGCAACACGACAAGATTTATCCACTATATTAAACTTAATTCCAGACTGTTCTCATGATCAGACATGATTCCATTACCTGGACATTGGAAAAGAACGACATTTATTTTTAGACTGTGTCTATTCACTCCGTATTTGGTCCTACTTCTCCAACATTCTTGATCTACAATCTCTACCTTCCATAGTTTTAAGCATCTGAACCTTATGGTTACCTTCATTACATTCAAACATTAGATTGCTGTGGGACCTACTTTCTAGAGCAATTATCTGGAATATCTGGCTGGAACGAAACAACCGCATCTTTCAAAACACTGCATTACCTTTTCTCAAAGTATTATTCAAAATTACTAATATGCTGCTTGCTTGGTTTTCTACAGCTTCTTTACCCCACCAGCAAATCCTCAATGAAGCCTTCAAGAAGATAAAACACTCCCATGGACCGCAGATAACACCGACAATCTTGACATTCCATTGATTCAGGAGTAATCTACTCCTTGCAGCTCGGACTGTCCTGTGACTCCAGACGGATTTCTTCGCTTTCCCAGCTGCCTTATTTGTTTACTTGTATTTCCTTTTCTGAGTTCTTCACTGCTAGTGAGAACTCTTTGCTTTGTTTTCCCTATTGGTTGTACTTTTGGTGTGCTACTCTTCTTTTTTCAATAAAGTAGTGGTTTAATCCACTTTTCTCAAAAACTCTCCTAGGGTTCTCTTGTATTTAGTGGTAATATAGATTTGCTTATACATGCAATATTGTATTTTCAATTAAAAATTAATGCTTTAAAAATTTTATTCTATGCTATTAGATGTCATCTCATACGATTATTTTACTTGGTAGATTAATATGTTTGGGCGGCTTACAATGAGATGAGCGGTCTCCATGAGCTCTTGAATCAAAAAGGGCCGAGGTGAAAGATTCAGTTCAACAGTGAAATGCAGCCTATGAGATTCTGTGCTACTCAAGCAAACTACTTGGACAAAGGCACATCATCATACAAGGCATGCATGTTGGTGTTTTGCTAATGTGCCAATCTGGAAATTTTTTTTTTTTTAAAGTGGATAAACCACATTAATTATGCAAAAGAAAGAAATAACATCTGCCATCATTGGCGGTTTGATCCAATAACAAAAACAACAAACCCACTAGACGAAGATTCAGTTCAATAGTGAAATGCAGCCTATGAGATTCTGTGCTACTCAAGCAAACTACTTGGACAAAGGCACATCATCATACAAGGCATGCATGTTGGTGTTTTGCTGATGTGCCAATCAGGAAAAATTTTTTTTTTTTCAAAAAACGGATAAACCACATTTATTTCGCAAAGGAAAGAAATAACATCTGTCATCATTGGTGGTTTGATCCAACAACAAAAACAACAAACCCACTAGACGTGGACACAAAAGATACAACCAAAATTAAAACGATTAGACCACCCAGCGTCCAACAAAACTCTTCGGTAACCCCATCACCGAGAGCAGCCCATTGGTGGTATAGTCACGATGTCCCTAGAACACCAAATTGTGGCGAAGTGTAGAAGTATGCTCATCTAACTTCGCTTGTTGGGTAGCAAGGACTGCAGAGAACTAAGAAAGCAAAACATGTGCAATTCTCAAAGTAACTGAGTGTGAAGAAGACCAAGAAGTAGCATTAAAAATGCAATCAATCCTAGTTAGCCAAACATTCCACACAACAGCTTTAACGCTAGGGCCACCAAGAAAGCACTGATCAGGTTGAAGCCTGAATACCAGACACCCCAAACATCTGCCATAGATAGTGGGGTTGCAAATAGACCAAAAAGCTGCAGAAAGACACTTCAAATTGACCTCGTAAACTAACAATAAAGGAACAGATGATCCATTGATTCACTAGCAGAATGACTGTCACACCCCAACCCACGGGTCTCACAGGTGACATAAAGCCAAAATAAGCCAAGGGAGGTCAAATCCTGCCTCAACCTTGGGTCATCATAAGGCCAACCTATTATCTGTACAAAATCACTATAACTACTGGGGAAAACTCAACAATATATTGATATAACAATTCTCTTTTCCCTAACTCACCATCTATTCTTTAAGCAGACCAAACAGAAAGTAGAGACACTGCCAAAATAACTGCGGCTATTGGAACTCCTTCAATTGCTGCAGTCCTGTTCCTCTCAGTAGCCTTCTTTTGCCTGGTTAAGAGAAGGGCGAGAAAGAGAAGTGTAAGAAAAATCCAAGGTAAGTTAACCCAAGATTTCCAAGTGTCCAGCTGTTTCTATTTAGAAATTAAGAGGCATGTCTTTAATCGGTTATGCTAGACGAAGGAGAAATGCAGGAGCTTGGAAGCTTGGATTCTTTCTTCTTTGATTTGGCTGCACTCAAGGAGGCTACCGATGACTTCTCTGAAGCTAACAAGCTGGGAGAAGGTGGATTTGGGCCTGTTTATAAGGTCAAAGTCTATGCTTAAGACTAAACAAGGGATAATTTCAATGCCGAATGTCCTATACTGAATCAATTGTTTGAAAATTTAAACACGGGGTGCTGAATGATGGACAGGAAATAGCTGTGAAAAGACTTTCAGAGAATTCATCTCAAGGACTAGTTGAGATGAAGAATGAGGTGGTTTTGGTGGCTAAACTTCAGCACAGGAACCTTGTGAGGCTTTTGGGATGCTGTTTAGAAGAAAAAGAGAGGCTAGTTGTTTATGAGTACATTCCAAATACTAGCCTGGACAAATTCCTGTTTGGTATTTACAAGGCACTTTCAGTTTCAATATGTTCACAAGTTTTATCTCAAAATATTTAGTGCAGTTTACCATATAAATAAAATTTTGATTTATATAGATCCTATAAAATATACACAACTTGATTGGACAAGGAGATACAAGATAATTGAAAGCATTGGACGAGGGCTTCTTTATCTGCATGAAGATTCACGTCGCACTGTAATCCACCGAGACTTGAAAGCAAGCAACATCCTGTTAGATGGGGATATGAATCCGAAAATTTCAGATTTCGGCCTCGCTAAGCTCTTCAATGCTGATGAAACACAAGGAAAAACTAGTCGAATAGCTGGGACATAGTAAGTGTACATTAATCATGGCTTCTATTAAACTCCCCATACATTGAACTAATTAAAGCATGATTTTGAACATCATTTAATTTATCTAATGTGCAGTGGATACATGGCACCAGAATATGCTCTGCATGGTGTGTTCTCAACTAAATCGGATGTTTATAGTTATGGAATTTTGGTTTTGGAGATAATAACTGGTAAGAAGAACTGTGGCTTCCAAGCATCTGGTAGCGCTCCTGATCTTCCAACTAATGTAAGTACTAAGTACATCAATTAGTTAACAGTATTGATAACAAATATGACTAACTTTTATGCTTGTTAACTAACAAGGTATGGCAGCACTGGAACAGAGGGACATCACTGGAGCTGATGAAGGAGAGTGTAGGAGGTGATCAGTTCAGAGCTGAACAAGTGCTGAGATGCATACACATAGGGTTGCTTTGCGTTCAGGAAGATCCAAAACAGAGGCCAAGCATGGCATCCCTTGTTCTCATGCTCAATAGTTACTCTACTTCTCTTCCAGCACCTTCTCCTCCTACTTTCTACTTTCCAAGCAACATGATGAACAGGGTTCAACCAGGGATGGATGAAGGTTCTGCTCAGAAGGCCGGAAACTCTGTGAATCCTGCCTCCATTGATGAAATTGAACCTTGCTAGTGAAGCAAATTAAGATGTATGAATTATGCATGAATATGGCTATTCTTTCAAGAAGAATACATAAACCATTAAAAATAAAAATGAAACTAATAATAATAATAATTATTATGGATGTTATAGTTGTGATGGTTTCATGCTTGCTGAAGGAGGTTATGAATGAATTGTTTCAACTGGTTGACAAAAGACCTCATGATCTAGGTGGTGTTGGCATCCTAGGAATTTGCTGATAGGCTTGCCAGCCTGTTTGGAAACTTGAAAATTTTTCTATAATAGTCGTATTAATTAAATACAAGGGCGCGTTATGGTAGGAGCTTGATTGATTAATGAAGAAACCAAACAAATAACAGGTGTTTCTGAACAGAAAAAAATTCTGTATTCAGGCTAGAAAAATTCTGTATTCAGGTTAGAAAAGTCAACTTCCCTGGTTCTCTGCAGCTCCAGAGGGTTTGAGATCGATGCTGGAGGATTCTATTTCCTCTATTCGCCGCAGTTTAGAGTTCACGGGACCTCAGTCTGAGGGGACAGTAGTGTCTGCTACGACTGAGGAGGCAGTGGATGAGATTGTGGGGTAGTTGATTTGTGTTATTTCTGGGTCAGGAGGAGACCCGTTGTTCCTCCCTTTTGTTATTTCCTTTTGTTCCACAGCTAGTGGACTTCTTTTGTATTTTGTTCGACTTTTTTTATGAATGCTTATGGTTTATCCATTTTTTCAAAAAAAAAAAAAATTTAGCTCACCCAAATGAAAGGTTATAAAGTTTAATTTTTTTTTATGTGTGTGGTCTAACACGTTGCTCGTCTGATATATATATATTTTTTTAAAAATAAATAAACCACTCATTCATTATAAAACGTAAACTAATATACCTTCCTTTGTTTGTTAAAAAATAAAAATAATAATAATAATAATAAATAAATAAATAAATACAGTTGTTCACCTTGATGGAAAGAATAGAATGGCAACGAAGTGAAGCCACCTATCATCACCATGACCGTGCACACAGTGTTTATCATCCAAGCAGCTCTGCTTCTCATCTTCTCCACCAACACCCATTCCCAGAATGCCCCCATCCTCATCAACTGTCCCACCACCGCCAACTACACAAAACCAAGCCCCTTCGCCACCAACCTCGCCCTCCTCCTCACCAACCTCACTGCCACCACCGCCAACTCCCCCACCCTCTTCTCCACCTCCTTCATCGGTTCCACGTATGGTCTAGCCCAGTGCCGTCCAGACGCCTCCTCCTCCGACTGCACCACCTGTCTCAACCGCTCCGCTTCCTCCTTCTCCTCCTACTGCCCCTCCGGCCTCTCCGCCGCCATCCGCTTCGACCTCTGCCTTCTCCGCTACTCCGACCACCCCTTCTTCTCCCATCCGGCCAACGATGACTTCTATTATCTCCATAACATCAACAACGCCTCCAATCCCACCATCTTCACTAGTCGAGTCAACGATCTCATGGACCAGATCACATCCAATGCTTATCAAAGTTCATCAAGATTCGGGGCAAACACGTCCAACTTCTTGGATTCCGGCGATATATACGGCATGGTTCAGTGCACGCGCGACCTCTCAGACAGTGACTGCGCCAAGTGTTTGAATCAGGCTGTCGGAGTTGTGCGTGGCTACTGTTCAGGCAACATCGGGTGCCAGGCTCTCAGCATGAGCTGCACCGCCAGGTACGAGACCTATCCATTCTTCAATGTTTCTCGGTTGGCACCCTCGCCGGCTCCGCCACCGGCACCTTCATTGCCGGAGAATAACAACAATACCATTAGTCCTGGTGAGTATCACATGCTATACTTAAATTTATGCTAATCACTAACAAACTATAAGCACATATCAGTTTCATTTCATTTGTGTTGTTATGTATAGCTCCAACAGATTTTGGTTCTGATGGTACGACTCCTGGTAACTCTCCCAACGGAAGGAAGACAAGAAATACAGTGAGATTGGTGGTAGTTATTGTCATTCCTCTAGTTGCTGCGCTTGTGCTTCTTTCAGGAGCAGTCTTTTGGTTGCAGAGAAGAAGAGTGAGCAAGAGGATTGTGAAGAGAGCACCGAGTGAGTTATATCACTATGAAAGAACATCTCTGAAGAGTAATTAATGAAGGATAAATATGATTTTGATTGATTGATTAATTCTTTTTCACTAGGTGTTGAAGAACAGGAATTCAGAAGCACAGAGTCTCTGTTAATAGATTTGGCTACGCTCAAGAGTGCTACTGATAACTTCTCCGAGATCAATAAACTTGGAGAAGGTGGATTTGGACCAGTTTATAAGGTAAATTTCTATGCAAAATAAGAAATATATATATGTGTGTGTGTGTGTGTGTGTGTGTGTGTATTTTAGGATGATGCTAATTTATTGATTAAAACAGGGAGTGCTGGTGGATGGGCAGGAAATAGCTGTGAAGAGACTCTCAAGGGCATCATCTCAAGGACTCTTAGAGCTAAGGAATGAGGTTATTTTGGTTGCTAAGCTTCAGCACAGGAACCTTGTAAGGCTTTTGGGTTGCTGTTTAGAAGAGGAAGAGAAGCTACTTGTCTATGAGTACCTTCCTAATACCAGCCTTGATACAATTTTATTTGGTAAAAACTTCAGTTTCAAGTTGTATGTTTACATTACAATTTTTTGTGCGCCTGAACTAGATTATATTGTTTGTTTTGATGGATGTATAGATCCCATAAGATGCAAACAACTGGATTGGACTAGGCGATACAATATCATCAAAGGCATCAGTAGAGGGCTTCTATACCTTCATGAAGATTCACGCCTTAGAATAATACACCGAGACCTCAAAGCGAGCAACATCTTATTAGATCAGGACATGAATCCTAAAATCTCAGACTTTGGACTTGCAAAACTTTTTGGTGTAGATGAAACGCAGAACACTAGTCGTATTGCTGGTACATAGTAAGTATATGCAAACCTAGACAATGCAATGCCACACAAAGCATCAAAAGTAAAAGTTGACTATCCTATTGCTTTGTGCAGTGGTTACATGGCACCAGAATATGTTCTGCATGGGCTGTTTTCAACTAAATCAGATGTTTATAGTTATGGAGTTTTAGTGTTGGAGATTATAACTGGTAAGAGGAACTTTGGGTTCCAAGCATCTGGGCATGCCCCTGATCTTCTAAGTTATGTAAGTAGTTAACAATCAACTTTCTTGCATGCATACATACATAGGTGCTTCAATTACTTGATTTGATATTCTCTTGTGAATTGTAGGTGTGGCAACACTGGCGAGGAGGGACGGTACTAGAGTTGAAAGATAAAAATCTAAGTGATGGATTCCAGTTGGAAGAAGTATTAAGATGCACCCACATTGGATTGCTTTGTGTACAAGAGGAAGCGAACCAGAGACCAAACATGGCATCCATTGTTCTCATGCTCAGTAGTTACTCTGTTTCTCTTCCAGCTCCTTCTCCTCCTGCTTTTTATTACAGAAGCAGCATGAATGAAGAGCTTTCTGAGAACTCTTACAGAGAGACAAGACGTTCCACTACGGGCTCTACAAATGGTGTCTCTGTTTCTCAGATGGAACCTCGGTAGTGGAAAAGAGACCATTGATGGATCAGAGTTGTTGTAATGGTTTGTTATGTAAAATAGGTTCATGTGCCAAGATTATTATTTTTCTTTTGGTTGATTTCGAATTAATAATGTTTTTGAATAAAAAGTGGATAAACCACCGATTTATTAAAATGAGAACAAAAAGTACAAAAGTGCTAAATCCTCTCACCGTAAGTGAGGGGAAAAAGTCTGAGAGGAGAAAGCAAAGAGGCAAAAAGTGAGGGAAGTCTAATCAGTGCGAAGACACCGTCCCCAGCATCTCGAGCCCTAATTAGAAGTAGTAGAAGTAACTATGCCGGAGCGAGTCTTGGTCGAGATCGCCCAGAGGGATTTGAGGCTCTAGCGCTAAAAAAAGTTGAGCGAGCGCTTGATTGATTGTGAAGCTTCATTGAGGCTTTGTTGATGTCCGTCATTTACCGTTGAGAACCGGGAAAAGAAGCATGTTAGCAGCTTTTATAAATAATATTGAGATGCGAAGATGCAATCAATTGAAAGATCGCGAATATTTCTTTCAAGCCGGATATTCCACAGATTGCACGGGACGTGAGGTCCCAGAGGATTCGGTGCTCGAGGGGCTAAGGATGGTATCCAAATGGTCCACAGAGAGGGGATTGTCTGTGGAAGAGAGTTTGCTTCTAGAATTTGTGAAAAGAGTGCCCAGATGCGGCGTGAATCCAGTGTATAGTTTTCAATCATAAGTCTATCTGCATTCATGTTAGTGTCAGCGGATGAATAATTACTCCTCTGTATTCTCAGTTTATTTTAATAAGTCAAGCTTCATTTTTACTTAACTAAACCCATATGTTTGACTTTAAAAAGTCCAAATAATTAGTTAAATAAACTATGATATTTGGAAGCATACTCAACCCTTTCTTGCGTGCTTTAAAAACTTTTCTTTTGGGTTTTTACAAGCGCGACGAGTGCTTCCCATAAAAGTTGTTTAAGAGACATATGAATATAATAGTATTGTTATACTATTTTATAGTATATACAGTATATAATAGTTTAATCAACCAATGTTAGATAGATACAACAATATATATATATATATATATTAAAAGGTGGATAAACCATTTCAATTAAAACAAGCAAGAACAACAATAACTCTCCACTAACCAAGAGTGGAGAAAGCAAAAGAATAACAAAGAACAAAATACCAGTCCACTAAATGTGGAACAATGACCAAAGACCAAACCAAACAAAAAACAAAATATAACATCAAAAGAGGAAACAATGGGCTTCCTTGAAACCCCAACACAGAAAAACAAGATCTAGCCTGTGATTTGGTCCTACGCCTCCTTGGCCATTGTAGCACCACTAATCTCCTTCGAATGCTGGCCTAAGAACTCCAGACTGCGTTTGATAGTAGAAATGGACTCTTCAAACTTCAGCCTTAGACCCTCTATAACCGATGAGAACCAAGATAATATCATTCTATCACATTTCAAAACAATACCAAGAGCAGGCAAACATTAGCAAACAAAAGAACACTGAAGAAACATGTGGTCGACAGATTCAATCCCTGAATGACACATCACACAAGTTGTTGTCGGAAGCCTGTTACATCTTGGCTTCTCTAGATTTTTAAGGAAAAAAATCTTATTCTTCCATACCACCCAATTGAAGATATTAATTTTCATGGGCAATTACTTCGCCAAATGCACCTAGAAAACATGCAACGCATGCCCCCGTCATTCAGAAAATTATAAAATGAAGGCCCATTTGCCGTGAGAGTCCACCACCTCTTATCCCTGGTAGCCCCCAAATTATATAAAAGCCTATCATGATAAGGTACCTGTTAGGATTTTTCGTGAAAGGGACTTCAACTAACAGAGGAGCCAATTCCCGAATAGTGACATTCTGATGCTGATTATCTCTAAATTCATCCAGCCACAAAAACATAGGGGCCCTACCATTAAGTCATCGGTCTTTTCAGAAGAGTGTCTCTGTTTCCGAATTAACTCCTTGAGTGATGCACCCCTAAGCTCCGATAGACAACTTGACACCCCTTCCACATACAACAATATTGTTACAGTGTAAAGTATATACACCGTATTATAATAGTACTGTTGATTGGAGATTCAATTCTACTCATTCATCATCCAATGTAACAACCTAGTGGTTATTTTTTTAATATATGGTTTACTTTTTTTTTTTTAAAAAAGATGGATAAACCAGAAGCATACTTCATTTAAAAAAAAAACATTCCACATGAGGTGGAAGCAGACATGGTACAATAAAAAGAACAACAACGAACAAAAGAGAAACAAGGAACAAATATAAAGATTGGAAATAAGACAACAACCCCTAACCAAGCCAAGGATATAGCTGCGAACAACCCAACAGAGCCCGCACTCTACTCTACTGATCTCTCATCACCGATTCCTATAAGCTTCCATTGAATTTCAGATTATGCTTAATTGTAGTAACCGTTTCTTCCAACCTAGCTTTCTTAGCTTTTGGAGTTAACAACAATTCATGACAAAAACATATGAATGGTCTTGACAATAATTGAAGAAAGTGCAAAGAATTTGTTATGAAAAAATTCCGTTCCAACTAACCCTAAAAAAAAACATATATGGTTTACCAACTTAAAAAACAAACATTTTTTTTTGAAGTAATCCAAAAAAAACCCCATAAAACATTTTTTTAATGAACCATAAGTCAAACGGCGTCGCTGGTAATATTTTCTGGTGAACGGAGTTCTCTCATAATGGAAATCCCGGGGGTAACTGGAGTTCACAAAGCCAACTCCATCATCTCCATCGCCATGCCGGCTCTGCAATCATTGTTCATCCTCCAAGCTCTCCTAGTCCTACATCTCCTCCTCCTCCTCCTTCTCATCTTTCCCTCCAAAACCCTGTCCCAGAACAACCCCATCCTAGTCAACTGTTCCACCGCTGCCAACTACACCATCCCCAGCCCCTTCGCCACCAACCTCAGCCTCCTCCTCCCCAACCTCATCGCCGCCGCTGCCAACTCCTCCATCCTGTTCTCCACGGCCACCGTCGGTTCCACCTTCGGCCTCGCCCAGTGCCGCCCTGACGCTTCCCCCTTCGACTGCAACACTTGTCTCAACCGCTCTGTGGCCATTTTCTCCTCCCAATGCCCTTTCCGCCGGTCCGCCACCGTCCGCTTCGACCTATGCATCCTCCGCTACTCCGACTACCCCTTCTCTAAGCTCGCCGACAACGGCTTCGTCGTCTTATTAAATGAAGACAACGCCACCGACCTAACGGTCTTTTCTCGACGATTAGACGATCTAATGGACGAGATCTCATCCAAGGCCTCCCGCAACACTTCGAGATTCGGAGTAGGCTTGGTTAGCGTCTTCAGTTTTGAGGAATATATATACGGGATGGTACAGTGTACCCGTGACTTATCCGACGGTGACTGTTCACTGTGCCTGAATCGCACGGTCGGGATTTTGCGTCGCCATTGTTATTGGCGAATTGGGTGCCAGTGCGTCAGTTTGAGCTGCATCGCCAGGTTCGAGACCCAGCCCTTCTTCTCGCTTTCCTTGCTACCACCGGCGCCGGCGCCGGCGCCATCCATGCCGGTGCCGCTTGCCACTGGTGGGAGTCCAAGCACTGGAAATGTTGGTAAGAGCTTTATTATTAGTTCTCACTGTTTGAAAGTTGAAAGACGTATGGTTTTGATTGAATCTCAATGAAGAAAAAGTAACTTTTATCCCCAAAGTTATATTAAGATATTCTTCCTTTTTGTGTAGGAAAAAGTAGCAGCAATAGTAAAAAGGTTGTTCTTGTTATTGTAATTCCTGTGGTTGCTGCTTTTCTGTTTGTCTTTGCAATTTGCTTTTATCTGCGGAAGAGGGTATTAGTCAGGAAAGGCAAAGGTGAGTTTTTTCTTTAATCATGAATTTTTACCATAAGGTTGAAAACATGAGCTTCAAATGTTTATCTATGCACCAAAATTTGTTTATTTTTGCAGATGGAGGGGATGAACCAGAGTTCAGAAGTGCAGATTCTATATCGTTTGATTTGGACACCCTTAGAGATGCCACAAGTAATTTCTCTGAGGAGAATAAGCTTGGGGAGGGTGGTTTTGGATCTGTTTATAAGGTAAACTAGAATAGTTTTGGTAATTAATTGGAGTAATGATAAGTGTTTTACTTGATGGACCAGAGGAAGATTCAAAGTTTACTGAATGCAGGGCGCATTGAAGGATGGACAGGAAATAGCTGTGAAACGACTCTCAACAACATCAGGCCAAGGATTTGTAGAGCTTAAGAATGAGGTGTTTTTGATTGCTAAGCTTCAGCACAGAAACCTCGTAAGGCTGTTGGGTTGTTGCTTAGAAGAACAGGAGAAGCTTCTTGTCTATGAGTACCTGCCAAATGCAAGCCTTGACAAACATTTGTTTGGTATGTTCCATTTGTATTATTCTTTTTTTTTTAATTTTTTTATATCTTTGATTATAATTTGATGGAACAGATCCTGTAAGGTGTGGATTACTGGACTGGACAAAACGATACAAGATCATCGAAGGCATTAGTCGGGGTCTTCTTTATCTTCACGAGGATTCACGACTTAGAATTATACATCTAGACCTGAAAGCAAGCAACATCTTGTTAGATGAGGATATGAATCCTAAAATCTCTGACTTCGGCTTTGCAAAGCTTTTTGATGTAGATGAAACACAAGGAAGGACTACAAGAATTGCAGGGACTTAGTAAGCAATATTCCTCTCCACTTCCATTTTAGAGAAAAATGATATATACATACTCTTCAAGTTGAAAATTGAAGGTCACATTGACATGCAGTGGGTACATGGCACCAGAATATGCTGTGCGTGGAAATTTCTCAATCAAGTCAGATGAGGTTTACAAAGAGTTAAGGATTACAAACCAAACAAAACAACAAAAACACAGAAACAAAGCAAAGCAGAAATACAACAAAAACTAAACAGAAAAACCAGCAGCATCAAAAATCTTCATCAACCAATGGGGAAGATCAAGACCAGAGTGAAAGAGGGACAACTGATGAGCAGGACGACCAAAGTTGGCAATCCTGAATGCAACCTGCAGCCAAGGACGAGGGACAATGCAGAGACGAGGAGATCCAAGCAAAATGTGGAGATGGTTAATACGATTGATCCAGTGGCGGTATCTCCAGGAGCAAACGAAATTACGGGAGGATAACAGGTCCAGGATGCAGGAATTGGAGACGAAGATACACTGAACCTGGAAAGAATGCTCATAAGCTTGCTGAACAGCTGAGTGAAGAATGCTCAAGTCGGCAGCAATCTGGGAGTCCGCAGAGTCAGAAGACCGACCTGCAAGCAAAATTTTGGCATTAGAAGAAGCTAAAAAGAAGGCACCACGACAAACCTGGGTATGTTCATTCCAAGCCGATGCAGCAAAAAGAGTAGGACCATCAAGGCTGCAAAAATTGCTAACCAAAACATTTCTGCACACAGAATTGCCAATATAATTCATAACATTGGTATAAGAAATGGCTCTGTGAGCAATATGAACAAAATTTGGAGAAATGTTTCTAAATATTGCATCACATCTAGCCTTCCAGACAAACCAAGCTGTCATAGCAATCAGAGCAATACACCTAGAAGGCAGATGGTAATGAAGGAGCCAGCTCCCAGAGATAAACCCATCCGGAAAAACAATCTGTTTGGATATAAGTGAAGAAATATGATTCCAAAGGCCCTGAATTTTACAGCATTGGGAAAACAGATGCTCAGAGGTTTCAACAGCCAGATTGCAGAATACACACATTCTTCTGGGACCCAAATTAATATCATAAAGAAATTCTGCAGTAGCAATTCTACCATGAAAAACAAGCCACAGAAAATGCCTGACCCTAGGCATGACCTTCAGACGCCATAGTTTCCTCCACCCATCCCAGCCAAAAGCATTTGAGGGATTTGAATTTAGAAAATGGTACACACTAGATGCAATTCTGTGAGACTGGGCAGAAGGAGCCCAGACCCAAATGTTATGCCCAAGAGGATCAATGTGGCCCAAATTATCTCTGATCTCACCAGCATGAGACCCAAACAAATGCACAAGACAATTGAAATTCCAAACATTATCAGAACATAAATCAGTGCAAGTCATAGTTTCCAAATTAATATGCATATTGATAAAAGTAGGTTTGAAAGCAAGGGGTGTCTCAAAACACCAAGGGTCATAAAGCAGAGATGTACAGGCAAGATTAACAGATCTAATCCAACAAAAAGGTTTAATAACAGCAGCAGTATGGCAGAGACCTTTAAAAAACCAAGAACAATTACGAGGCACACAATCCCTCCAATGATTAAAATGACCATATTTAAGATGCACAATATTAACCCAAATATCATCAACCGAGTTAAGAAGTTTGAACACATGCTTGGCTTTAAGCGAATGCTTAGCAATAAGAAGGTTACGAAGAGCAAGGCCCCCCTCAGATTTAGATTCGGTGATACAACTCCAAGAAACCGCGTGGATGCCCTTTCCATTGCCACCCTTGTGCCAAAAGAAGTGCCTAATAACCTTGGTGATCTCCTTAAGGATGGAATCAGGAATGGGAAGGATAGATAAGTAATATGTTGGAATAGCAAGAAGAGAAGAGTTAATGAGGGTGGTTTTGGCTGCCATAGAAAGTTTAAGATGCTTCCACCTAGACACAGTACGGGAGATCCTATCAACCAAGGGCTTGAAGCAAGAAACATTAAGCTTTTTTGGAGAGATCAAGATGCCAAGATAATTTAGTGGAAAGGAAGCAATACTAAAGTTCAGGATTGATTTAATGCTTCTGGCCACACGAAAGTTAAACCAGGAGGGAAGATAAATAGCAGACTTGGAAACATTAGCCCTTTGACCTGTCAGATTAGCATAAATATCCAAGGATAATTTGATGTTTCTAGCAGCAAACCGAGAGGCTCTAGTGATAATGACCAAATCATCTGCATACATGAGATGGTTGAAATTAGAAGCTAAGTTTGGATGAAAACCAGGAATCAAGCCAGACGAAAGGGCCCGATTAAGAATTGAGGAAAGATTTTGAGAGACTAGGATGAACAGATATGAAGAGATAGGGTCCCCTTGCCGGACTCCACGGGAGGTGGAGATCCAATCAGAAGGGGAGCCATTGACAAGGATAGAGAAGGAGGTCGACTTAAGACAAGATTCAATCCAGGAGATCCATTTAACAGGAAACTTCATTTTCGCAAGGGTGGCAAGAATTGCACTCCAACTAATCGTGTCATATGCTTTCTCAATATCAATTTTAGTAATCATCCTAGGGGGGCTAATATAATCCTGCTCCATCGAATGAACAATCTCATGCAAAGCAATGATATTATCAAAAGAGCACCGACCAGGGATAAAGCCAACTTGTTCACGACTAATGAGCTTAGGCAGAACAGACTTAAGGTGATTAGCAAGAATTTTGGTCACGATTTTGTAACAAACATTACAAAGAGAAATGGGACGAAAATCAGAAACAAACCTGGGATGCTCCATCTTAGGTATAAGGGAGATGTATGCCCGACCCCACGAGGCCAGCATCACAGAGCAGTCAAAGAAATGAGAAATGGCACCATAAAGGCGATCACCAATCTCTGGCCAAAAAAACTTGTAAAATTCAGCATTGAAACCATCAGGGCCTGGGGACTTACCAGCAGGAAGCTCCCGAATGACAGCAAAGACCTCATCCCGAGAGATGGGCTGAGTAAGCGCCAACCCCTCAATATCACTAAGGTAAGGGAGGTCGTCAGGAAGAGCGTTATAGATATCAATCACATTATTGTTGGAAGAATCAGACCAGAGGCTAGTATAAAAGTTAACAAACAGAGAGTTAATATTATGCCGATCTGAGACATTGTTACCAGCCGGGTCACAAATCTGAGAAATGAAATTATGATGAGAGCGAAGACGAACAGAATTATGAAAATAAGCCGTGTTTTGATCACCATCCCTAAGCCAGAGTAAATGGGCACGCTGGGCCCATCTCGACGAGTTAAGGTGTTGAAGAAGAGCAAACCTGTGGTAATTCTCAAGAAGTCTAGCCGTATCCACCATGTCAGAGGAATCCTCCTCTTCCAAAGAACGAATAGCAGCATCAGACTCCCTGAGAGCAACATCCAACGGAGTGAGACCAGAAGATTTCCAGTTAGAAATATTATACCGAGCTCGAGAAAGTAAATGAGTAAAGGATTGCATCGGATTGCCGTTGGGCGAGCAAGACCAAGCCTTACGGACAGCCTCAATACAACCAATATACTCAAGCCAGTAATTGTTAAATCTAAAGATACTTCTCCGTCGGGGAGCCAAAAGAGACACATAAAGAAGGAGTGGAGCATGATCAGAAGAGACACGAGGTAAGTGAGTAAGAGAGTAAGAAGAAAAAAGAGAAAACCAGGCGGAGTTAACCAAACTCCTATCTAAACGAGCCCAGCGTCTGGAGAGCCCCACTTGATTGTTACACCAAGTAAACCTACAGCCAGAAAAATTGAGATCAAACAGGTTATTACCATCCAAAAAATCAGAAAATAAAGAAGCTTTGCGTGAATAGTAACGAAAGGAGCCCCCCCGGTGCTCATTATGACCAACGATGGTGTTGAAGTCACCAATAATAAGCCAGGGAAGACCCAAAACTGCGAGTCTAGACAACTCATTCCAAAGAGCGCGCTGCGGAGCAAGTCGATTAAAATTATAAACCACAGAAACAATCCAACTAGAGATGAAATTAGAGGAAATAACAAGATGAAGAGCCCTGCGGAAAATGGCCACAGGAGAAACCTGGCCAAGATTCCTGTCCCAAAGAACGATAATGCCTCCAGAAAACCCATCAGCCAGCAGAGCAACCCACTCCCACTTTCTGCCAAACCTAGCGCAAAAGCGATCAACTCTGGCATCATTGGCGCGGGTTTCAACTAAGCAAACAATAGCAGGACGATGAGACCGAATCAAGTTAAGAATCCGAAGATAGGTACTTCTAGAAGAGATTCCCCTACAATTCCAGCAAATAATCTTAGAATTCATCAATAAACAAAAATTAATGAGAAGGAGATAGAATATAAGAGAGAAAACTTCCATAGAGGCAAGAAGGAGAAACAGAAAGGATGAAAAAACTTAGGAGCAAGGATCTCCTAGCTCCAATCTGCCCTTCTTAAGAGAAGAACCAGCTACATGAGAGCTTTTGCGGATAAGGTTATCCCGTCTAGACTCCTCTTGGTACTGAACAAGGGTCATGGAATCATCAGGTTCCTCCTCGTCATCAGACATCTCCTCAGCCGAACCATCAGTATCTTCACCATCACCAGAGTCACTCCCATCAGAGTTACCCCCATTCAAGGCAGAGAAAACACGGTCCACTGCAAGGGAATGAGGATTCTCCGGGGAAGAAGGGGGTGGGATGGAAGAAGGCAAGACCGACGAACGAATGACAGGAGGGGGCGACCCAGAACGCATGATGGGGACCGAAGGGCCTAGGGAAGTGGGGGTCTCAGTAGGGTAAGGGCTCACAAGGGTATTGGGAACCGCAAGAGCATTTGAACGTTGTTCTCTTTTTGAAAAAGCAGTCAAACAGTCAGAGGGCCCTGCCAGGTTAGGGTTTCCCGAAGGCATAATGTTAGACATTGCAATAGTCGAGGCTAATGGTGCAAGGGAATCCTCCATCAGGACAGGAGAATCCACCATCTGAACGCCATCAGTGTTGTAATAGTGAAAGCGGGAGGCTCGAGAAGCAGAAGACCCACCACGCCCACGACTTTTCATGCCAACCCAAGTGCCTCGGGATGGGACGTTACTGGGCAGAACAGGGATCGAGGTCTCCTCGGCTGCCGCGCCATCAGAAGTCGGACTGGGGCGAGACCCCGTTCCGCGATTCCGGGCACGACCACGCCGGCGGGAGACGATCATCCAGGAACCGAACTCTGAGTCCTCCGAAGGGATTGAAGATTCTTGCAGACCTCCTGGGTTATCAGACGGAGTGGAATCCATCTCCATACCCTCGTTAGCAGTTACCTCGGTTCGAAGCGAGCTGACCGCCGGCCCTCGAGGAACTCGAGGGGGTGGAGGAGCTCGATCAAGACCGGCAAATGCTTGGTGAGAGCAAGAGTTAGATCCGTGTCCGATGACACCGCAGGAGTAGCAGAACGTAGGGAGCCTCTCATAAAGAACAACAACGAAAACACGATGTGAATCGTCCCCGACCCAAAAACCCCGGCAAAGAGGTTTGGAGAGGTCAATCTCAACACAAACCCTAGCGAACTTAGATCTTGAGAGGGACAATGTAAGATCATCAACTTTAACCAGGTTACCGAGATGAGCAACAATAGTGTCGAGCGACTCACCATCCCAAAGCTCAATCGGCAGGTTATGAAGTTGAATCCAGACCACGGCTGTGGACAGCTTGGCGAAAGCCGGTTCGAAGAACGGCTGCCACGGCGTCAGTTGAAGAGTTAAACCATTTAACGTCCAAGGACCATCGGAAAGCAGGCGTAATGAAATCTCATGGGATGCACACCGAATGAGCAAAAACCCATTAGGTAGATCTGAGACTTGAACATCACCAATGGCAGCCCACATGCCCGTCAAAGCCTTTTTAACCTGATCAAAAGGAGGCGACTTGCCAAAGAGCTTCCCAAACAGAGCATTCTGGAATTTCTCATGAGCCCGAGACAGGGATACTCCATCAAGCTTAACAAAAGATGAGGAGGAGTTCTTCAATTTCTCAAGAAGTTGTGGATTATGAAGCGGGGAAGGAACAGAAGCACGCAGGGATGAGGAGGCGATCTGAGCCCAGGATTGAGACTGTTGCAGAAGGTGGGAAGGAGAAGGGAAAGGGGGTTTTCCCCCGCTTGCCATGGCGTGATTGTCACTGGTTGGAGAAACAACAGCTTTGAAGGATCTGGGAATGCTCCTAACCTTCTAAACTACGTAGGAACCAATCCACTTGTATCAATTGCTTATTTATCCATGAAAAGAAATGCACGTTTTAAATTTGATGTTACTTCATCTATAAAAGGTTTGGCGGTATTGGAATGAAGGGAGAGCATTAGAATTGAAGGAAAAGAAGCTAGGTGACTGCATCAAGGTGGAAGAAGTGCTGAGATGTATTCACATTGGATTGCTCTGTGTCCAAGAGGATCCAACAAAGAGGCCTAGCATGGCAACAGTGGTTGTCATGCTGAGGAGTTACTCCATCTCTCTTCCAACACCTTCAACTCCTGCATTCTTCCTGCCAACCACAACAAACAGAGAGGCAAACATGCTAGAAACCGGACATACTAATCAAGAAGCAGGACGGTCAAGGTCCATCTCTGCAAACCAGCTCTCAATTTCAATAGTGGAACCACGGTAGATTACAGGTGAAAGGCCATAGTCTTTATATACAAAAATTGCACATGTATTTGTATGGTTTTATAACCGAAATTAACATATTTATATTTTAAGGTAGTGTTTGGAGTAAGAGAATGATGCTGAAGGAATTGCAATGAGAAAGCCATTTTGAGGTAAAATTTCTGCACATTTTTATTTTCGTGTTTGGCATGGTTTTAGAAGATAAATGATTATTTTTTTTAATAAAATAGATAAACCACAGATTTATTGAAAGAAATGGAACAAAAATAAAGTCACTCAAATAAAAGAGCAAACATGCAAACACAAACAACAAAAGACAGAAAAAAAAAGAAGAAAAACACACAACAAAAGAGGCTAGGAGTGCATCACTAGGGGTAATATACACCTAAGAACCAGCACCAAGACTACAAAGATAACAAAGAAGAGACAAGAGGAGAGGTCGCAACTGAGTTGACGAAGTACACTCAGAGGTAAAAAAGGTCAACTCAAGCTAACTGAAGGAATCATTCCTATGCCGGTTGTTGAGTTGTGGTACTTGTGTTGTTAATTGGTCTTGAGTTCTGGAAGTTGTGTGAGCGCTTAAAGTTCTTGATATAATCACTGGGGAACTGCTAATGCTAGTCCCTAACTGCAAAAATCCAGGTGAAAACCAAGTGAATAGTTTTAGAAATAATATGAAAATGTGAAAGGACAAGAGAATTAAAAATGTGATTATTTCTTTCAAGCCAAATGTCCCAAAAAATTGCTCTTGAAAGAAGATCCTAAAGAGCTCGGTCAGGAGCTTCTATGGAATTAATCCAAGTTGTCCAAATCTTTTAAAGGGTGTGTGAGTGTAACTGTCAATTTAGAATTTGCATGAAAAACGCCCATATATGCTTAGAGAATTTGCATTTGAGTAAGAGTTGAACTGCCGATTCTAAGTCTTTATCGTATAAGACACAAGTCTTAGTGGAGCTTTGGAAGTTGCAGCGTTTCTTGGTAAGATTACTAAGAGTTAGGATTTTATCCTCGTGTGCTAGTCAACAAAAGAGTATTATTTTACTTGAGCAGCTCATTTTTCAAAATTGAGGATGTAGACTACTGTGGAAAAATATATATGCATTTTTTATTGAAATTTTTTTTTTTGAGAAAACAAATTCATGTTTAGCTAAATGCTTTTTTTTTAACAACCAATCTTCTATATATATTATGTTATTTTATAATTGTATTTATTTAAAAAAATAGAATAAACCAAACCTTTATTAAAGTGATATGTTTATATATATATATATATTTATATATATATATATATATATATTTGATAAAGTAGATAAATCGTATTTATTAGAATAAAGAGAAAAGTACAACACAGTTAAGAAGACAAAAGGTGTCTTATGACTAGTCCCAATAGAGGTATGACCAATGGGGATAGGAGCAACAAAAACAAATAATAGAACAAAAATACATAGTCTATTAGATGCAGAACACATTAAAAGAAAAAAACATAACACAAACATAACTACTTCTAGAGAAGAGAAGAGGTCACTAGGAGTCTCAAGGTTTAAGCACTAGAAGGTACTACTCAGTAGTTAGCGCTAATCTCAACCATCAAGGGCTCCTCAGCTCAAATCTCTTAGGGTCTGCAAACCCTAGGCTTCTCTTTACTACATGTATTGACTCCTCCAGCTTTTGCCTATTTTGGTTAGGGATTATAGACACTCAAAGAATAAACAAATGAGATAATTTGAACATCATAGAAATAGAAGTACAAAAGCATTCATCAAATATTTTCTTATTTCTTTTAAGCCAAACACTCCAAATTAATGCCCTAGTTAAAATATCCCAAATTAATTTTGCCCCTCCTCTAAGGTTTTTCCTCCAAAGATTCCACATATATGAAGGACACCCTATCAAAATAATTACATTTTCAAAACATTACACGAGCCCATTATCTAAAAAAGTATTTTGGTCGTAAAGTTGTTGTAAAATAAAAAGTTATCAGTAGTTGATTCTTAGATATATTATTAAGTATTTTTAATGACGAAAATGCTTTTGAAGAATTTTCAGTAATATTTGTATTCATAATCAAAATTCCCTTATATTAACATATGAATTTATTTTATATTTTTTTAAAAAATATTATGATAAAGAGTTATGAATAAAGAGTTATAAATCATATAATTTATATGATTATTAATATTTGATTGTAATAATTATGATAGCTCTCAATAATTAATCAACTTAAAAAAATTACCGTGTCATAGTCAAGAAGGAAAGGAACTAAATGTTAGTTTTTTTATTCCATTAGATGGGGGACAAGCAAAGCACGTGAATGAAACTGACAAGTGACAATCATAATTCTGACCTTCATCCTCATTCCCAATTTTGTTCTTTCCTCCACTGTACTATCACACCAACCATTACCTTATTATAGTATATATTTATCTTGAGTCCTTGACTGAAGAGGTCCAAATCCGTGGTCTGTCACGGTATTGCCATAGCCTCCATACCGCTATGTCTGTCAACCCATAGTCAATAAATAAATAAATAAATAATAAAAAAAACCATAGTCTGGCTGCTCTGACGAGTCAACAAAGTCAACCTAGATCCATCTTCATGACAAGGCATGGCAGCTGGATGAGCTTACGATGCATCATCCATGGCTTTCCAAGCCTTGCTCTTCCTCCTCTTCCTTCTCTGCCCCTTGGTAAAGCTTTCCCAGGGGAATCCCACGCTGTATCGCTGCTCTACTGACTCCAACTACACAACCCCAAGCACCTTTGCCACCAACCTCGCCCTCCTCCTCCCCAACCTCATCGCCACCACCGCCAACTCCTCCATCCTCTTCTCCACTGCCTCCAGAGACTCAATCTACGGCCTTGCCCAATGCCAGCTCGGCTCATCCCCTTCCGGCTGCGCCTCCTGTCTCAACAACTCCGCCACCGACTTCAGTACCCTCTGCCCCTCGGGCAGGTCCGCCGGCATCCGCTACGACGGCTGTCTCCTCCGCTACTCTGACACCCGCTTCTTCTCCCAGCTCTCCAATGACGCCTTCCATTACCGCACAAGCGGCAAAACCGTTTCAGATCCGGCGGGTTTCAGCAGCAGTGTAAATGATCTAATGAACGGGATCTCATCAAAGGCCGCGCACACTGAATCGAGGTTCATGGTAGGGATGACCAACTTCTCCGGTCTTATATACGGTATGGCTCAGTGTACTAGCGATCTCTCGGCTAATGATTGTGCAAATTGCTTGAATTTTGCTCTCGGTGTTATGCGACTCCACGCTTATGGGAAAGTTGGAAGCTTGGTTGCTAGTTTGAGCTGCATCATCAGGTACGAGACATACCCTTTCTTCTCTCTTTTACAGCTGGCGGCGCCACCGCCGCCGCCGCCATCCTTAGTAAAGTCGCCTCCTGTGAATGATACAACCGGTAGTGGTGGTGAGTGTTACTTTTAATTGGTTGTTGTGTAATTTTTCTAAACGCAGGCTATTGTGAACAGGTAATATAATGATTTAGGAGGATTGAGTTTATTAACTACTATAAAATTATTCTAACCCTGGTTAGACAAGAAGAAATCAATGCCTTAGAGATTCTAGTGTTTTCAAGTTCATCCAGACTAATTTTATCTGATCATCTAATTCAATCAATCGATGTTTATTTCTTATAATGTCATTAAATTTCTTGATCTTTCTCATGCATCAACAACATATTCCATTAGATAAGTTTACACCATTTCTGATATAACTATGAATCTAAAGAACTCATTAAACTCTGGAAATTTATAATGATGTATACAATCTCATAAATATCTCTATCTTATGATTTGTTTGGTATTTTAATCAAAATTTAATTCAATTATCACCTCTTGGTCTCAAATTGAATTATCAATCATGCAATTATTGATCAAGCAATCAGAAGCATTAAGTATAGATTAAAATATCCAACATAACTTTGAAACAAGTATCAATTAAATTAAACAAAAGACGAATCTAGGTTTTCATAGTTCAGCCACGTCATAGCCCTAGAAAAAGGTATTTACAACATGATAAATGCAAAGCTTGACATATTAACAAGGTTCGTAATCAAATAAACAAAAAATAAAAAATAAAAATTAAAGCTTGGAAATCAATCTATTCTTCGCCGAATCTTCACTCCCAATCTTTTGTTCTCCGAAATTCTTCTCCTCCTTTCGTCTCAAACCCTAAGCCCCTTTTATAACTTGAATATTGCGTTAGCACTTAGGCCTTATATACTAACACCTAGACATAAGACTTTGTTTACTCTTTATTGAAACTTGCTCTACTTTTATCCAATTTTTGTGCTTTTAATGTGATTTTCTTTCAAATCATTCTCATTCTTTACTACAATGCAATAACAATAAAATTTGGAGTAAAATTGATTCAAAATAATTCACATTTCATTCGTCACGAGCTAAAAAAAATCTATATAATTGAGTGAAAATTATACTCATCATTGGCATCTGTTGGTGAGCTTATGAACCATGGATTAGTGAGAGTTATCTTCCTTTTTATTGAATTTTGATTTGATATTTTCTTCATTTTGCGCAGGAAAAAGTAGCAATACTACAACCATTGTTCTTGTTGTTGTATTTGTATTGGTTGCTGGAATTGTTATCTTCTCTGGTGTTTGCATTTATTTGAGGAGACGCAAGAGGAAACCGAACAGAAGATGGACTGGTATGTTGTTCTAATTTTATTTCTAGCATGCTACTTATATATCTAAATATGTAAAAATCAAATCTTTAGCAGATGGAGGAGATGACTCGGAATTCATTAGTGCTGAATCTCTATCATTTGATTTGGCCACTCTCCGAGATGCCACAAGTAACTTTTCTGATGAGAATGAGCTTGGAAGGGGTGGATTTGGAGTAGTTTATAAGGTAGGTGACAATACATTGCTTTACTTAGAACATGATTCGTTTTAGACTTAAACTTAAATAAGAGGAATAACATGGACTTTGCTAAATGTAGGGAGTGCTAAGAGATGGGCAAGAAATAGCTGTAAAACGGCTTTCATTGACTTCAGTCCAAGGACTTGTGGAGTTGAAGAATGAGGTGGTTTTGGTTGCTAAGCTTCAGCATAGACACCTTGTAAGGCTGCTAGGTTGTTGCTTAGAAGAGAAGGAGAAGCTTCTTGTCTATGAATACCTTCCCAATGCAAGCCTGGACAAATTTTTATTTGGTATGCTCCATTATTCTCAACATGAAGCTTGTCTCCCTTTTAATATACCAATAGCCTCTTATCCAATAAAATTAATTTAAATAAATTTCTAAGATGTTTAATACTGTATTAAGCTATGCTGAATAGTTAATATTATTGACTTGACTTCTTTCTATACTCAGTTAAATTGTTTTTGAATCTTGTTCATTATATATGTTTTTCGCATTCCTATGACTGAATTAGTGAATGAAGCAATATTCAGTGTCCAACATTCCTTTACCAAATGCTGGAGATGTTGACAAACGGTATTTTCTTTTAATGCAAAGTAGCCTCCTGTCTCATCTGCAACTGTTTTCCATGCTGATATGAACATCTGTAAAGCAGAAATCAAATTTGTGACTAGTTTCTACATTTTCAAAGTTTCAACATTATCCATGATTACCAATTGGAGATGGTTTTGATAGCAACCAATATAGGTTCAGCATAATTATTAATGCATGATCAATTAAACCAACAAAACTTCATGTCTGAATGCTATCACTCTCAGTACGTACTTTCAAGTCTTCTGGTTTCAACAAGGGGTGCTTATCACTCACGTTACTGTGTGCAACAAAAAATTTGTCAATGTTTGTATTCTGTCTTTATCTTCTTAATGTTGACACATTGAAAGGTTGACGGGTGTACTGCAGTTTTTATTTTCAAAGAATTGTAGTTTATCTATTTTTATTAAAAAAAAAAAAATTGACTGGATACAACTTATTGGAACAGATCCTGTAAGGCGTCAACAACTTGATTGGGCAAGGCGGTACAGGATTATCGAGGGCATAAGTAGGGGGCTTCTATATCTACATGAAGATTCCCGGCTTAGAATTATCCACCGTGATTTGAAAGCAGGAAACATCTTGTTAGATGGGGATATGGACCCAAAAATTTGTGACTTTGGCTTTGCAAAGCTTTTCGATATAGATGAAACACATGCAAACACTAATCGAATCGCTGGGACATAGTGAGTACCAAATAATGATCAAACTTTTGAGAACCTTTCAATACAAATCTTTGAGTTGAAAAAGGTTATTCTATCATTTGCAGTGGATACATGGCACCAGAATATGCAATGCACGGAAACTTCTCAGTTAAATCAGATGTTTACAGTTATGGTGTGATGGTATTGGAGATTGTGACTGGTCGAAAGAACAGAGGCTTTGAAGAATCTGGGAATGCTGCTCACCTACTAAGCTATGTAAGCACCAATACCAGTTATATCTGCATTTATACAGAAATTTAGCAGAATGCTGCATAACAAGTTTATCTTGATCCGTTGGATCATTGTCTTATTAAACAGGCATGGCGGCTTTGGAACGATGGAAGGGGATTAGAGTTGAAGGACCCCATTCTAGGTGATAGAATCCAGGTGGATGAAGTACTGAGATGCATCCATATTGGTTTGCTTTGCGTCCAGGAAGACCCGCAAGACAGGCCTACCATGGGAACAGTGGTTCTTATGCTTCGGAGTTTCTTATTCCCTCTTCCAGAGCCTTTTACTCCTGCATTCTTCATCGGAAACCTTGAAGGCAGCCAGCCAAATGTAAATTTGAGAGATTTGGATCTTAATCAGCTCGATAATGGACAATCTAATCAAGAACAGAGGCACCGGATGGTTGGCTCTGCAAATAATCTCACTATTTCTCAACCAGAAGGAAGATAGTGGCAGGTAGGCATGGCTGTTTTCTTGCCTTGTCATACAACAGATTTGCCTAGTAAAATGTTTTTGACTGAATCATTGTACTTTGACGCAACTCTATTATTTTGAAGTCTGTAATGGCTGATTGAGAATATACGTTTGCTGCTTTTCTATAATGCTTCTCAACAACGTGATGTTGAGAAATCTGTAAACTAGTTCTGTTCGAGCTTGTCTATGTTTCCACACTTGGGCATTAATAATAAAACACACATGGAAGTTTTGTTCTCCGAATGTATTATTTTATTTTTTTATTTTTTTATTTTTTATTTTTTTATTTTTTTATTTTAATGTATGTGATTTATTTATTTTTTAAAAAATATAAATTAATTTTAATAAATAAATATATAATTTTAATGAAATAAAATTCCTAAATAAGGGGACATCTCTTTTAGTTGACGAGATCGGCAGCTAGACAAAGATGAAGGGAAGCCAAGAGTGCTTCTCTAGCAATTTGGTTGTTTATTATTATTATTATTTTTTTTACTCCATGTAGAGATGAAATTAAAAATGTTATTGCCTCTGTTTGTATTGGTGTGGTGAGCACCTCTGGTGGTCCCTTCCTTTTTCGTTGTTGTGTGTTTTTCGTTGTTGCCTTTTGTAGGCCTTGTTGTGTTTAGTGTTCCGTATTTTTTTTTATCTATAAATTGTGATTTATCTATTTTTAAAAAAAAAATTAAAAATGTTATGCAATAGGCCAATGGAGGATAAGAAGAACATTATACAAAGAAGTTTGAAAAGAAAAAGATATAGGCCAAATTATGCAAACATAGTTACATGGAGACTAGCATTTTGCTTTGGTTATTTCTTCTCGGAGATAATTTAAAATTTTAAAATTATTATGAGTTAAAATAGTATATTGTAAAACTGTTTATTTAGGTTGAGTTATATTTATTTATTTTATAAGGTGTATTAACCACATTTATTAAAATAAAAAAGTATGAACAGGCGAGGACCTAAGAATCCTCTGATGATGGCCCCCTGTAGATCTCTTCCACTCGAGGACCTAAGAACTCTAGGTTTCTCCGAATACTAGACTTAGAGTCTTCTAACTTCGCTTGGGAGCCCTCTGCCGCTACTGAGAACCAGAATAAGAACATATGATTAATCTTCAGGATAAGAGTATGAAGTATGAACAGACATCACAATAGCGTTAAAGATACAACCATTTTTAGCAAGCAAAATATTCTACACAAGGGCCTTAACAACAAGATCCCCCATATCCTTATTCAAAGGAGCCATTGAGGACCGCCAAGATCTCCAGACAGATCTCATGCTCTTGAGATGTATGATGTTCTAATTTATTATTTCTTTTATATATATAGTAGGATTTTGAGAATGCCTACAAGAAAGAGAGTTAAAAACTCAATCTAAGGTAGGAAAGAGAGTCGAAAGTTCATCCATTGAGATGTATGATGTTCTAATTTTTGTTTATACAGTCAATAAAATATAATTTTACATATTTGTTCTGTTTCTCCAAAAGTGCAAAAAAAACAAGATTGCCAAACAACCACTGCATGGGAAGATATAAATGGAATACTTGAGTCGGCACTACTGTGCAAATACTACATTAATAATGTAGCAGTACTTTATTCATTGTTGATTGATCTCATGTGAGGTTGTCATTTCTCTCCCCTCCAAACAGGGGGGATTTATTAGTTCGGTTTAGTCCCTGAAAATCTTCTAGGCATACAAGTGATAAAACTTAAATTATATCATGTAATATTTAACTAAGTTAATAAATTTTTAAGGGGTTAATTAACCTACTATAATTTGTGCTATTGTTCCCATGTATACTTTGATAATTTCTTTGGGAAGAAAAACCAAATAAAAATAAACAAAGACTGTCGATGTCAAGGTTCATCCTTGCAACCCACCTCTCCATTTCAACAGTGTGGGTCTGGCCACGCCCATGCTCAGGGGAGGGATAAGGGGCCAATATACCCCTCTCTCTCTTTCTCTTTTGAGGAGGGATACTACGGGGATACCACATCACCTGGTATTCCTATCCAATTAAATTTTGCCACATCATTTTTTAACTTTTAAAAGTTTAAAAAATTTATTCAAATCAAATTTTATTTTATTTTATTTTTGTAAAAAAAACCTCATCCCCATCCAATTATATGATCTAGAGGTAAGAAAACCCTAAATCTTCAAATCACTCCTAGCCAATGCCTCAAATTGTTGTGTCGTCCTCATCTCCGACGCCCCTCACTTGACCCACGAGTTATTCTTTGGCCTCTTAGAACTTCAAACCTAAAGTTTGTGCCGCCATTTGTCTCTCTGGTACCGTTCATCTCTCTAATGCCCCTCTCCGGTAAAAAAAAATAATAATAAAAAGTGTCAATTTATTGTTCACACTAGCCGACTTTTGTCTCTCGGGTACCATTTATCTCTTTAATGGCCCTCTAACACCCCTCTCTAATAAAAAATAAAATAAAAATTATCGGTTTATTATTCACACCAACCAGGGGCGGAACCAGAGGGGAGCGGGGGCTTCAGCCCCCCGGCTCCGGTGAAGTTGTTTTCCGGCACCGATGAAATTAGGCTTTTATATAAATTAATATTAGATAATATTTTGTTTGTATATAATTGTCATTTAATCTCGATGTGCTAGAGTGGTTGGTGAGAATTTGATGGTTAGAGCCCACCCAGGATCAATTCCTATGAGTTGCAATGTTGAACTTTTGATATTCTTATTAATTAAAAACAAGTATTTTTATTTTTTTAAAAATTACTGAAAATTTTAAAAAAATAAGAAAAAAATTAAATTGATAATGAGGGATTGAAATTTCAAATTTTCAATAAAAATTTATATTAATAAAATTTATAAAAAACAATTAATAATTAAAAAATTAAGTTGATAATGGGTTGCAATATTAAGTTTTTGATACTTTTACTAATTAAAAACAAGTTTTCTTATTTTCAAAATGTTGCTTAAATTTTAAATTTTAAAAAAATTTAAGGTAAAAATTAAATTGATAATGAGGCATCGAAATTTCAAATTTTTCAATAAAAAAATTTATGAATAATATTAATAAAATTTATAAAAATAATTTAATAATTTTTAAAAAAATTAAGTTGATAATGGGTTGTCCCTGTTAAGTTTTTTTGATAGGTTTTACTAATTAACAAGTTTTTCTTATTTTTTTAAAAAGTTGCCAAAAATTTTTAAATTTTATAAAAAAATTTAGGGGAAAAATTAAGTTGATAATGTGGCATTCAAATTTCAAATTTTTCAATAAAAAGTTTCTGAATAATATTAATAAAAATTTATAAAAAAATAATTTAATAATTTTTAAAAAAATTAAGTTGATGATGTGGCATGGCAAAATATAAATTAGTTGTTATAATATAATACTATACATGTTAGAGTGCATGAATGATTGTTTAGTTGCTTTAGTTGAACATAATTGTTTTTTTAGTCGTAGACATCATAACAACAATAAGTAGTTTCAAATTATAGCTTAATGTTCTTTTTCACTATAGGTATATTCAAATCGTAGTTATATTATTGAACTATTTTTATTGTAGATAATTATTTTATTTGATAATTTTTTTACACTTTCACTTTAGCCCCCCTACCGGTAAGTTCTGGTTCCGCCACTGACACCAACCGCCCTTCTTCCGTCTCATTTGTTCTTTACACCGCCATGGCGCCATCCATCACTTCATCTCTCTTATGCTTCTCTCCGGTAAAAATAAATAAAATAAAAACTGATTTAAATAAAATTTTTAAAATTTTAAAAGTTAAAAAATAAAATGGCAAAAATAATTGGATGGGGATGCTAGCAGTGGTATCCCCGTTTCCAAGAATACCTCCCCACCAATTCGAGTCGACCATGGGCGGCTGGCTGTGTGAGTCAAGAGTCCACGTAGGATCCATCTTCATGAGATGTGATGCCATGGCAGCTTCATCATCCATCCATGGCTCTGCAACCCTCCTTGTTCCTCCTCCTCCTCCTCCTCCTCCTCCTCCTCTTCCCCTTTGTAAAGCTTTCTCAGGGGATCCCCACTCGCTGCTCCACTGACTCCAACTACACAACCCCAAGCGCCTTCGCCACCAACCTCGCCCTCCTCCTCCCAGACCTCATCGCCACCACTACCAACTCCTCCATCCTCTTCTCCACTGCCTCCAGAGGTTCCACCTACGGCCTGGCCCAATGCCGGCTCGGCTCATCCCCCTCCGACTGCACCTCCTGTCTCACCATCTCCGCCACCAACTTCAGTACCTTCTGCCCCTCGGCAGGTCCGCCGGCATCCGTTACGATGCCTGTCTCCTCCGCTACTCCGACACTCGCTTCTTCTCCCAGCTCTCCAACGATAGTTTCGAATCCCGAACAAACGGCCAAGTGGCTACGGATCCGGTCGGTTTCGGCCGCCGTGTAATCGATCTAATGAACGAGATCTCATCAAAGGCCCCGAGAACCCCAGCTAGATTTGCGGCAGGCACCACCAACTTCTCCGGTGGTATATACGGTATGGTTCAGTGTACTGCCGATCTCTCAGTCGATGATTGTGAGAAATGCTTGAATGGTACTCTCAATGTTTTTCGAGGCTTTCCTTATGGAAGAGTTGGGAGCATGGTTGCTAGTTTGAGCTGCATCGCCCGGTACGAGACCTATCTTTTCTTCTCTCTTTCACTGCTGTCAGCGCCATCGCCATCGCCATCGCTGCCTCCCTCATCATCTGGGGTAAATGATGCGATCCTAAACTCCGGTAGTGGTGGTGAGTGTTAGCTTTAATTGGCATTCGTTGATAGTTTATGATCCAACCAGAGATTAATGAGAGTTTTTTTTTTCTTTTTAATGTTTTGATATTGTTTTATTTTGTGCAGGAAAAAATAGCAATACTACGACCATTGTTCTTGTTGTTGTTTTCGTGGTGGTTGCCGGAATTGTTTTCTTCTCTGGTGTTTGTATTTATTTGAGGAGGAGGAGAAGGAGGAGGAGAAGCAGGAGGAAACCAATCAGACAGTCGCCAGGTAAGTTGTTCTATTTTTATTTCTAGCATGCTACTTATATTTTGAAAGATTGTAAACATCAAAACCTTAGCAGATGGAGGAGATGAATCAGAATTTGTGAGTGATGAATCTATAGTGTTTGATTTGGCAACTCTCCGAGATGCTACAAGTGACTTTTCCGAGGAGAATAAGCTTGGAACAGGTGGATTTGGTGTAGTTTATAAGGTAGGTGACAATGGATTGCTTAATTTAGAATGTGATTGGTGTTTGATGTTTAAACATGGGCTTTGCTAATTGCAGGGAGTGTTAAGAGATGGGAAAGAAATAGCTGTTAAACGGCTTTCAGCGACATCAAGGCAAGGATTTGTGGAATTGAAGAATGAGGTGATTTTGGTTGCTAAGCTTCAGCACAGACACCTTGTAAGGCTGCTGGGTTGTTGCTTAGAACAGCAGGAGAAGCTTCTTATCTATGAGTACCTACTTAACGCAAGCCTGGACAAATTTTTGTTTGGTATGCTCCATTACTCTCAGCATGAACCTTATGTCCCTTTTAATATACCAGTATTCCTAGCCTCTAATCCAATGAAAATTAATGCTAATAAATTACTGATATGTTTGGTACTGTATCACCATATGTTTTATTATGTCAGTCAAATTGTTTGTTGTTTTCTTAAAACTAAATTACTGAATGAGGAAATATTCCATGTCCAAGTCCAATGTTTCTTTCCTAAATGATGAAGATGTTGACAAACCTTAATAACTTTTAATGTGAGTAGCCTCCTGTCGCATCTGCTATGTTTTTCATGCTGATATGAACATCTATCTATAAAGCAGAAATAAAATTTGTGGTTAGTTTCCACATCGTCGAAGTTTCAACATTATCCATGATGACCAATGGGAAACAGTTTTGATGCCAACCAATATAGGTTCAACACATAACCATCATTGCATGAATGAAATGGACCAAATTTTCTTGTCTCAATTCTGTCACTCGATCTCAGTAATTTCAAGTGATTTGGACACCTAAGTTGCTTCCTGCAACAAAAAATTTGTCAATATTTGAATTGTCTGTCTTTATTCCCTTAATGTTGACACATTGATGTTGATTGGGTCGTAATTCCATGGAATAGATCCCGGAAGATGTCAACAACTCGATTGGGCAAGGCGGTACAAGATCATTGAAGGCATAAGTGGAGGGCTTCTATATCTTCATGAAGATTCCCGCCTTAGAATTATTCATCGTGACCTGAAAGCAGGAAACATCTTGTTAGATGGAGACATGAACCCTAAGATTTCTGACTTTGGCTTTGCAAAGCTTTTTGATATAGATGAAACAGAAGGAAACACTAATCGAATCGCTGGGACATAGTGAGTGCCATCAAGCATGTGTTCATAAAAATAATGATTAAAATTTTCGGAACACCTTCAATACAAATCTTTGAGTTAAACTTTTTTTTTTTTGGCAGTGGATACATGGCACCAGAATATGCAATGCATGGGCATTTCTCAGTTAAATCAGATGTTTACAGTTATGGTGTTATAGTCTTGGAGATTGTGACTGGTCGAAGGAGCAGTGGCTATGAAGAATCTGCGAATGCTGCTCACCTTCTAAGCTATGTAAGCACCAATCCAGTTACATGCATTGATAATGTAATCTAGCAGAGTGCTGCATAGCAAATTTATCTTGATCCATTATTGAGAGAATAATTGATCATTTTCTTATCAAACAGGCATGGCGGCTTTGGAACGAAGGAAGGGCATTAGAGTTGAAGGACTCCAGTCTAGGTGATAGAATCCAGGCTGATGAAGTGCTGAGATGCATCCATATTGGTTTGCTTTGCGTCCAGGAAGACCCAAAAGACAGGCCTACAATGGGAACAGTGGTTCTCATGCTCAGGAGTTACTCATTTCCTCTTCCAAAACCTTCTACTCCTGCATTTTTCATTCGAAACCGCACAAGCAATCAGCCAAATGTGGATTTGAGAGACATGGATCTTAATCAGGTCAACAATAGACAATGTAATCAAGAACAGAGGCACCCGACGGTTGATTCTGTAAATAATCTCTCTATTACTCAACTAGAAGGACGATAATAGCAGGGAGGTATGAATGCTTTTCATGAGTCTGACAGATTTGCCCAGTAAAATGTTTTAAGTGTGAAAAGTTTTACTTTGATGCAAATATATTCTGTTGAATTCTGTAACAATTTATTGAGAATTTTTGTGTGTTACTCTTTTATAATGCATATAAATGATTCAAGATTGCCATGGCATGTATTTTTGTTTTTATAAGTATTAATTTCATTCAGAAAAATGTCAGACATGGTATGTTTAGTAATATTGCCCTATGGTGAATGGTTAAAATATATCTAATCTTATTTGGGTCAACGTTGCAGTTGATAAGAATAAGTTGCTTAGGGATAACTATTTCTAATAGAATATATTTGGTGTAGTTTATAAACCATAAAGGCAGCTTGTGAAAGTTACAGAATAATAAAAAATTGAAGGCAATGGCTAGGTCTCAAGAAGTGGTTGAGCACATGATGGTGAGAAATGTCTATGCATCCACTTTTTTAGATGCCTCATGCCAGAACCTTTCAACAATTTGGCACAAATGATAAACACAAACTCAAGCACATAAATAGAGGTGACACCTTTGGTCATTGATGAGGATCATAAATCAGTAGTTTGAAATAGATGGAGAAAACCTACTGTTATCCTTCCCCCACCTTCTCCAGCAATTCAGTTGTATATCAGTTCTCATTTAACTCCATGTATTTTATTTTAATTTTTTTTAATTCTCTAACTTGTTTTATACTTTTATTGTGTTTTCCAACGAGGAGAGCAATTCATTCTTCAAAATATTTATTTAAATAATAAAGTATTATTATCATCTAATCAACAGGATCATTATGCACTGTTCTTTGGCCCCACACGACAACATCTCGGAAGTCACCGGTTTGATTACACGGTGAAAGACATATATATATTTTTTTTCCATTAAAGTTAATAACACTATTGCTCATGCTTAATAATCAAAATACCGCAACTTAACTTTAATCACAAGAGGAAAAAGTCTTAGTCGTTGGTGAACAAAGACTATTACTGTTTCTACGTTGAAAATTAGAAAGACCGCGTGCGATGCAAATCGTGTCAAACCATCCGTCTTGAAAGTCAAGTCAACTCCTTCTCTATGAGATGGATGGCCTTCCTGTCCACCGGAGCTCAGGAGCTTCTTCATGCATGGCCATGGCTCTGCAACAAGTGCTTCTCCTCCTCCTCCTCGGTCTCTTCCTCATTGTAACCCATTCCCAGAATGACCCCACATTCGTTGACTGTCCCACAGACTCAAACTACACAACCCCAAGCACCTTCGCCACCAACCTAGCCCTTCTCCTCCCCAACCTCACCATCACCGCCTCCAACTCCCCCACCCTCTTCTCCACCTCCTTCATCGGCTCTACCTACGGCCTTGCTCAATGCCGCCCCGATGCCTCCTCCGACGACTGCGCCACCTGCCTCAACCGCTCCGCCATTTCCTTCTCCGCCAAGTGTCCCTCCCGTAGCAACGCCGCCATCCGCTTCGACCTCTGCCTCCTCCGCTACTCCAGTAGCAACTTCTTCTCCCTGCTCGACGATAGCCTCGTCTGGTCCCTAGTTAACGTAGGTAACGCCTCCGATCCCACAGTCTTCAACCGACGTTTAGACAATCTAATGGACGAGATCTTGCCGGAGGCGTCCCAAACCACGTCGAGGTTCAGTGTGGGCACGAACTTGTCGGACTCTGAGGATATTTACGCAATGCTACAGTGCACTCGTGACCTTTCTGCCGGTAGTTGTGAGCAGTGCTTAAATCAAGTCATCAAGAGTATGCGCTCCTATTGTTCTGGAAAAATCGGGTGCCAGATCCTCACGGTGAGCTGCTTCGTCAGGTACGAGACCCAGTCTTTCTTCTCTTCTTCTCTGTTGTCGCCTCCGCCCCCGCCCCCAGCGTCCTCTCCCCCGCCACCTCCTGCAAACGGTGGTACTCAGAGCACTGAAAGTGGTGGTAAGATGACTACTTGTATCATTGACTGTATTGGTGCAGGTGGTGTTGCCAGTTTTGAATCTTTTGATTGATGTTTAATGTTACATTTGGTATTCAGGAAATGGCAGCAATACCACAACCATAGTTCTTGCTACTGTCATTCCTTTAGTTGCTTTAATTCTTTTCTCCTTTGCTCTTTTCAAATTTTTGCGGCGGAGGAAACCAGTTAGGAAAGCACAGAGTAAGTTTTGCTGAAATTAATCAACTTCATTCATTCTTTCAGGCATATTGATCTCAAACTACAATTTATTTGTATTTTTATCAGCTGGAGGAGTCCGAGGAGGAGATGAACAAGAATTTAGGAGTGCAGAGTCTCTATTGTTTGATTTGAGTACCATCAGAGAAGCTACAGATGACTTTTCTGATGACAATAAGCTCGGAGAAGGTGGATTTGGACCCGTTTACAAGGTAAAACTTAGTGGTCAAATACTATATATATATATATATATATATATATATATATATATATATATATATATATATCTGACTATCTTTATTTCAAGCATTTGAACAGAGGAAAATATGAATATTACTACATGCAGGGAATGCTGAGGGATGGGCAGGAAATAGCTGTGAAACGACTAGCGAGGACATCAACTCAAGGATTTGTGGAATTAAAGAACGAGGTCCTTTTGGTTGCTAAGCTTCAGCACAAAAACCTTGTAAGGTTGTTGGGCTGTTGCCTGGAAGAAGGGGAGAAGCTTCTTGTCTATGAGTACCTTCGAAATGCAAGCCTGGACAAATTTTTATTTGGTATGTTCCATTTTCAACATGCTGATCTCATACAAATTAAAATTAAAAGCTACCTGTAAATTGTTGGGATATTTCAATTCTGCATGATAATACTCTGAATTGTCAACTGTACCTTCTAGAAGAGTCAAAATTGGTTGCGAAGAAGAAAATTTAAACAAGATTGTCTTCATTTTGACATATTAAATGTTGATGAGCTTTTTAATTTTTTGAAATAGATCCCACAATGCGTGGGCAACTAGATTGGACAAGGCGATACAAGATCATCGAAGGCATAGGTCGAGGGCTTCTTTATCTGCATGAAGATTCACGCCTTAGAATTATTCATCGAGACTTGAAAGCCAGTAACATCTTGTTGGATGAGGACATAACCCCTAAAATTTCAGACTTTGGCTTTGCAAAGCTTTTTGGTATAGATGAAACGCAAGGAAATACTAGTCGAATTGCTGGGACATAGTGAGTTCTTATCAACTGCGTCCTCATGAATAATAACATCAAATCTTCAGTCTTGTCCAATACCAAAACAATATGTTGTTCTAATTGAAAATGATTCCTTAATGTTCTGCAGCGGATACATGGCACCAGAATATGCAATGCATGGACTATTCTCAGTTAAATCGGATGTTTACAGTTACGGTGTGATGGTATTGGAAATCGTGACTGGTCGAAAGAACAGTGTCTTTCAGGAATCTGGGAATGCTCCTGACCTTATAACCACTGTAAGCATCCATTTGATCAGGAATCTAGCAAATGCTTCATAACAAATTTTATCTTATTACGGTATTGATGGAAAATACATGCTGTTTTGTTGGAAAATGAATAGGCATGGCGGCGTTGGAATCAAGGAAAGGGATTAGAGTTGATAGACCCCAGTCTAGGTGATAAAATCAGGGCCGAGGAAGTTCTGAGATGCATCCACATTGGATTGCTTTGCATCCAGGAAGAACCTACAGAGAGGCCTACCATGGCATCAGTGGTCCTCATGCTCAGAAGTTACTCTCTTTCTCTTCCAAGACCTTCTACTCCTGCTTTCTTTATGCAAAGTTACACTACCAGTGAGTCAAATAAGCTGTCAAGAGAAACAGATCCCATTTTTCTTGAAAATGAACATGCTAATGAAGGACGCAACCGTCCAAGGTTAATCTCTTCAAATGATCTCTCAATTTCTGAAACGGAAGCGCGGTAGTGGTGGAGAATTATTATCGATGGTTATAACACTATAGATTAGTTGAGTATGATGCTTTTACAGGCAAAAATTTCAATTACTTTGACCAACGACTAAACTGTATTTTGTTGAACTCAGTACGCCATGTGGCTGATGTTACAGTTGATTGAAAATTTGTGTATGCTTTTCTTCCGTATTTTATAAATTAATTTAATTGTCTGCAAGCTTTTGCGTGTCTTCGGTAATTCTTCTTTCAGTCATGAAAAAGATGCACATAATTGGTTCTGAAGAAATGAATGGAAGCACTGAGCGTTGTCAACGGTAGTAACAGCATTATATAGGAAACGGTGGTGTGTGTCCTTTCCTCAGTGGTTAGTTGTAAAAATAACATGGAAACAGACAATAGTGAGACCAGACTAGACAACCAGTGAATGCGAAACATTACCTCAGTTGCAAGTGATGAGACCGTAATGTACATGCCTGCTCGATTCTCACTATGGTTGAGCATCACTGATAGAGACGAACACGACTCTAGGGTCGCTTTTTGTCTCACTCAGTGAGTGCGAAAGCTTTATGTCCCTCGACTCACTAAACATAAAGATTTAGTCGCAATGAACGAGCATTTGCTCGTCACGAGTATCTCTGTAGGTGAAACGCTCAGTGCTTCTCACCCAGTTAGGTGATAAAGCTACTCTCACACAAAGAGTAAGTAAAAGTGAGACCGTACATATATGGATATTGAAATTATTCATATACAATTATTACTTACACTCATACACTCTTAAAAATATATGCTTACAAGTGATTTAGTCTTCCAACCCACTTTTAAAAATATATATTTATTACTAATAAAAATATATAGTTATCAACAATTCAAACTTTTATCACTACAAGGTTACTTGAGGGCAAAGCCAGAGTCTAGCGGAAAAGTCTAAAATGTCGTTCCTATGCTATTTTGAGTTGGTCAAATTTTCAGAGGGAGTTTGACAAGGAGTACTACACTCATTTTCATAGAGACCAGAAAAGGTAGGAGTTCATGCAGTTGAACCAGGGTAGCATATCTGTGACAGAGTATGAGACAAAGTTAAAGGATCTAGCAAACTTTGTACCTAAACTGGTAGGTTCTGAGGAAGTTCTGTGTTTGAAGTTTGAGGCCGGATTGAACCTCAGCGTCTGGGAGAGGATGTCAGTCACAGGAAACCAGAGCTTTAAGGAAGTAGTGCAGTTGGCCCTTTGAGTAGAAAAGTTGGTTCTGAAAGGTAGATAAGTTAGAGAAAGCATCAATAAGAGAAGAGGTGCAAAAATGAGTCAACCCCTCAAAGAAGAGCAGAGGTGAGAGTTCTTCTAATGGTGCACCTTCAGTTGGTTTCTTCAGAGTTCTATCGGCCCAGACCAGTGGACAGCAGAGTTCAGTAACCTCAGGCAGTGTGTCAGGTACAGGATCAGCAAGAACTATGCGACAGTGTTGGAATTTTCATAAGTTCCATGAAGGACGGTGTCGAGAACCATGTAGATGTTATCAGTGTGGACAAGTGGATCACATCAGGACGCAGTGTCCACTGTTGACCCATGGGAACCCTGTTCTAGGACTTAATCCAGGTTATCCTACTCAGTCTAGAAGTTCATAGTCTGCGGCTCAGGCACAGACCACCGCTACTAGATCCTTAGCAGCGAGCAACACACCTCAATCAGGAGGATCACATTCACAGACTATATCTCAAACCAGGATCTTTGCCTTGACTAATGAAGAGCCCAAGTGTGAAGCAGATATGATCACAGGTACAATATCTATCTTTTGTTTGATGCATGTGTATTGTTAGACTCTGAGTCATAGAGGTCTTTGTCAGGTAAGAAGAAAATTTCGAGGGCGAAATTTTCTTAAAGGGGGTAGAATGATATAACCAAGTTTTACTTAGATTGAACTAGCCCATTTCTATAGATTTTTCAGTCCAATACTATAGCGGTCTGGTTCTATAGCATCACGGTCCTGTAGCGGTCTGTTACTGTAGCAACTTGTTGCTGTAGCAGCACGAATTTTTACTCTAAAAGCCTTTCTTCCTTTGTTCTTCTTCTTCTTCTTCCCTAGTTTGGCCAAACCCTTCTCTCATTCTAATTTTTTTTTCCGGCGAGGTTTTCCGGCGAACCAAGTGTCTTTTTCCTTCCTCCCTTACTCTTGAACTTGGTAAACTTGGATTTAATGCTTTATACCATATTTTCTTCTTGTATTTCCTTGTTTTTAGATTTTTTTTTTAAAAAAACCTAGATTTCTCCATGGTTTTAGTTGTTTATTTGCTCAAATTGAAGTCATTGACTTGTTGTTCATGTATGAGAATGCTTGTGAAGAAATTTTTATTTTAGTGTTGTAAATTTGGAGAAAATCATAGTGTAATGGCCGGTTTTATTGTAGCACCGACCATCTTTAGTTGTTTCTTTGATTTCTTTGGATTAGACCTAGTTTTCAACCAAACCTAGGATCGAATTAGGGTTGTTTATTAGATAACTTAGAGTTTTTCTTGTTTGATTTGTTTGTTGCTAATTATTGTTGTGTTTTGTCATGCTTTGGCAAGGAGAAGAAGTTTTGCCTCGAGGCAAAGATTTAGCCGAGGAGTAGCTTGCGAGGAAGACAAATTGCCCATTCGGTGAGTGGAATTGTTTAGAGCTTTATTAGAAGAATGCCGATAGGTAGAGATAAATATTTATCTATATATATATATGCACATATCATGTTTTAAGTAACTTTTATTGATTTATATTTGTTTGGTATTTTGGTGAATGATAATTATTATTGAGAAAGATCTTCGATGTCTCGTTTGACATTTGATTTGTTATTGTTGGATTTGTGATTGATATATATATCCATGAGTTTGTAAAATCCTTATTTTGTATGAAACTTGGGATTTGTTGTGAAAATCTTTGATTTTTGTGAAATCTAAGGCTTGAAACAAATTTTTAATTGTTGAAAGGAAAGGATTCCTATGTTGTTTCTTGTGTTGGGATTTGTAAATTAAATTGTGTTAAAAGCTAGAGCTTTACTTGTGTTTTTATCTTGTCCTCGTACAAATGGTCGAGGTGTTGTTGATTGATAAATATGGATGGCTTTTATACTCCAAGTGAAGTTGTGTTTATTGTGGTGATTATATGGTGATATCCTACTGCAGTAGGCGGTCTCCACGGCCAGCCTGTTAAGGTGGTGTGCTGACCGGCTGATTACTACGAGGGCCAATTTAGGTGGGAGTGTAGAGCTCTGACTGGATATTCATCAGGTAGCCGGAGTAACCAACTGGTGAACTGATGGGTCAATGTCAAGGGTATGAGTACCTTGGCTGCTCTGAACCAAGCCATGGCCACGACAAAGGTTTAGAGAGTTTTTTAGACCACGTTATACTGGGTGAGTGTTGGGTATTGTGCTTATTTATTTCAAAACCATGACATTTGGTTGATTTTACTTGTATTTGAAACCATATTTTGTGATTTTTGTGTTATAAACCCTAGTTGGGGTAAAAAGGGTTTTCTTGGTATTATTATGTTATTTTAATTTTTTTGAAGACTTCTATTATATGTAGTAATGTTTCTAAACTAGTATTGTTTTGGTAAACCATTTATCTTGATGATTTATTATTATTATTGCTATTGGTGTATTTTCTGCTAAAGTTGTGCTAACCTCCCCTCACTGAGTAACTTTAGTTACTCATCCCTCTTTTTTCTTCCTAGTCTGTTGTAGGTAGTAGGTGTGACTGTGTGGCAGCGTACTGGGCATTTACTACTTTATATCTTATGTTGTATTTTCCTTCAGTTCATGTATGTTATTGTTGTCATAGAACATGTTGTATGACTTATGGATCCACTAGTGCGTAGAAAACCTTGTTGCATGGTTTAGTATCGGAATAACTCTTAAACTTTTGTATATTAGCATTCCCTACTGTTGTTAGTGTTGTTTCCCTGTGTATTTCTGTACCTTTATATTTTCTGTATCTTACTGTTGTTGTTGTTGTTGTTGTTGTTGTTGTTGTTGTTATTGTTGTTGTTGTTATTGTTGTTGTTGTTGTTACTATTGTTGTGTAACATTGTTCCTCTCTGCTCTATATCTGCGATAGATATTGTTGAATTCCAGGTGTATTGAGTGACGGGGTATCCCTCCTCGGGATTGTTGTGGTGATTGTCACGTCCCGTGGGCCCATGGGTCGGGGCATGACATTGAGACCTCTCAGTCACACTATAAAACTAGTTACCACTAGATTAATCTACGCTTCCTACCAGTGGAACTAGTTATCTAAAAAAAATATTTTGGGTCATTTAACCAATTGGCCCTCCTTTTTTTTTATTTAACCAAATGGCCAAAATGGCCCTAGGACCATCACATCACCCACAAGGGTGATGTGATATGCTGACTGGGCTGCTGACGTGGCATTTTTAAATAAAAAATCTTGATTTTTTTTATTTTAACCACTGAATTGTTTTATAATCAATAAGTTGGCTTATTCTTGGGTTTTTTAACCAAATTTTTTTTAAAAAAATTATTCATTTTTTACAATTTATTAAACTTTTAAATAATTTTTTTAAAAATATATAAGTGTGTGTGTTTTTTTTTAATTTAAATCCCTTATTTGTTTTATAATTAACAAATTATCTTTTCCCTTTGATTATTTAACCCAAATTTTATTTTAAAAAATATATACTTTTTTAATTTATTAAAAAAAATAATTTTAAAGAATATATATTTGAATATGAAGACACAAATTTTAAAATTATAACTTTTAAAATTATTTAACTCTTAATGAAATAACTTTTTAAGCAATATATAAGTGTGTTTTTTTATATGGAGCAAGGGGCAAATGTAGCCTCAGTTGATTGCACACAGTTTGAGGAAGTTCCAGGTATGGCACCAATAGATGATGTAGATCCACATATATAATACAAATAAAAAAAACACACTTATATAATGCTTAAAAAGTTATTCCATTAAGAGTTAAATAATTTTAAAAGTTATAATTTAAAATTTGTGCTTTCATATTCAAATATATTCTTTAAAATTAATTTTTTTAATAAATTAAAAAAGTACATAATTTTTTTAAATAAAATTTGGGTTAAATAATCAAAAGAAAAAGATAATTTGTTAATTATAAAACAAATAAGGGATTTAAATTAAAAAAAAACATACTTATATATTTTTAAAAATTTATTTAAAAGTTTAATAAATTTTAAAAAATGAATAATTTTTTTAAAAAAAATTTGGTTAAAAAAACCCAAGAATAAGCCAACTTATTGATTATAAAACAATTTAGGGGTTAAAATGAAAAAAATCTAGATTTTTTATTGTGAAAATTGCTAAAAACACCCTCAAAATTTGCAATATGCACAGATTCTCCCCCTAAATTTGACTATCCATAAAAACCCCTTCCTTTTGAATACAATGATTTTTTAAACCCCCAAGCATCTAATAGTGATTGATAGAGTTAATTTGGAATTTTTTGGACGAAATTGTCCCTTGCGTGGGATGTTGTGGTAAGTGTGACACGGTTTGACTATAATGCCCTTGGGTGCAATGAGTTTCTATTTAAAACATGAGGCTTCTATTTAAAATATCAATGTTTCTGTTTAAAAAATGAGTTTTCTGTTTAAAAAAAATGAGTTTTCTCTTTAAGAAATGAGATTTCTGTTTAACAAATGATTTTTTTGGGGTGTACTTATCACCCCCAAAATCTCTTTATTGCAGTTGGGCTGGGCCATTGAGGCAAAGCATGCGGCCCACAATCACAATCACGGTGCATCTCGTCCGGTTAGTTTCAATCAGAAAAGTTCCTATTCTTTCCGAATCTTAAGATTCGCGCTTGAATCCACCCCCAAACGACGACCCTTCAAATTTTGAACCCTAGAATTTTGATCTCCACCTCGATCTTGATCTCAATCTTGCCGGAGAAAAAGGTGATGTTTATGTAAAAAATTGCATGTCCTGATTCAAATCGAATAAAAATTTAAAAAAGAAATTATTACACACAGTCTAATCATAATCGAATTGGGACAACAAATGGTTAAAATAAATAAATTTCATTATATTTGGATATATTCAAGATAAGTGCAGAAGACATTTTTGAGATAATTTAAAATGTTTAAATCACAAGATCAGCCGAGAGCACAGATCTCAAGGCGATCTAAAATATTTAAATCACAAGATCAGCCGAGAGCATAGATCTCGAGATGATCTAAAATATTCAAATCACAAGATCAGCCGAGAGCACAGATCTCGAGGCAAAAATGCCAAATTACAAAATTGCCTTTGAGAACATATCTCGAGCCATTAATGCAAAAATACAATATATATATATATATATACATATCCTTGAGGACATATCTCGAGGTAAAATGAAAATTTAAAAAGAAAATTTTTAAAGAAAAAAATTGCCATTGAGAACATATCTCGTGGCATAAATGCAAAATTACATAATTGCCCTTGAGAGCATATCTCGAGGCATAAATGCAAATTATAAAATTGACCTTGAGAGCACATATCTCGAGGCAATCGCAGATCTTAGGATAGCCAAACATATATCCCGAGGCAATCCTAAATTTCATAAAGCCTGAAAAAACAGATCTCGAGGCGATTTGAGAAAGTACAAATACCGAGACATCCAAATACATATCCCGAGGCAAATTGAATTTTTAAAAAAATAATAATAATTAAAAAAAATTATTATTAAAAAAATTTAATTTAAAAAAAATTTAAAAAAATTAATTAAAAATTTTTAAATTTTTTTAAATAAAAATCTTATCCTCTTTAGGGCATCCCACGTGAAAAAGGAGCACAAAAAAAAGAAATGAAAAATGATAACAAAAATTCAAATTTCGAATTGAAATTAATAAAATAAACCAAAAATAACAAAAATATATATATATAATAAAAATATAACAATAAAAAAATAATAATAATAAAATAAAATAAATTTAAAAAAATAAATAAAAATAATAATAATTATAATAATAAATAATAATAATAAAATTTAATTAATTAGATTAATTAATTAAAATATAAAAAAAATTATAAAAAAATAATATTAAAAAAATTATTAAATTTCAAATTTCGAATTTAAAATTAATTAAAAAAATAATAATAATAACAAAATAAAAGAAAATAATAATAATAATAATATAATAATAATATATATAAATTGAAAAAAAATTGGTCACTTCGTAGAGAAGGTTGGTTGAAAAGATAAGTTTTTAATTAAAAAATATATATATTAATTAATTACAGTTTTAAAATTTTGAATTTTTGATTTAGTTTTATCTCTATCCTGACTTGGTTAGGATTTGACGGAGGAGAGGATAAGATCTAAGTTTTTTCTTTAAGTGGGGGAAGGATCGGCGAAGGAGAGGAACGGAGAAAGAAAGAAGAAAAGAAAAAAACAAAAAAGAAAGAAGGTTTTCTTCTCGTCCCCATACTATATATATAATATATAAAAAAAAAGAAGAAAAAGGATTTCCATCGCTGCTGCCGCCTCTCGTCACTGCTACCGCCGCCCATTACCTGTCATCGCTGCGCCCTGCCGTCGTTGCTGTTCACCGCCGTGGCATGCTTGAGTGGCTGAAATAATGCCGCCAAGCATGCCACTGCTGCCGCTCGTCACTGTTGTTGCTGTTGTTGCCCGCCGTGTCCATCGTTGATGCCGCCGGCATGATCGAACGACTGAGATAATGCCGTTGATCATGCCGGATGTATCCGCCGCCTCTGCTGTCTTATGCTTGCCGTCGTTTGATGCTCTTGCCGCTGCTATGATTTGCTGTCCACCGTCGTCACCGCTGCTGTTGCACACCGCTTTGGCTGCTTGAGTGGCTGAGATAATGCCGTCAATCATGTCATCTGCCTGCTGCTCGTGCTGCTGCTCCTTCTTAGTCTTCAGTGCCGTCAGTATACTCAGTATCTCGAAATGGATCCCGAACTTACTATAAGACCAAGAGAATCCCAAAAGGGTGGCCTCCATCATTGTCTCTGCCTTCTTCTTTGTTGCCTCGTCCTTCTCTGCCTCGTCTACAAAGCCCTCCAAGACTGTTGGTGGGGACCCTGAAAGCCTGGATGTCCGTGTTGGCCTGCAGGTCAAAGCTAATGCTCAGGTTGCTCCCAAGATCAACGAGACTAAGATAAGCTTGAAAACCGATACTCAAAAGTGTGAGGATAAGGCTTTCTATTTGGCCTTGAGGATATTCTACAACTAATTACTATCACGACAATTTTCTTGACAACAGAGAAGCAGTGTACCCTCCTTGATTGGAAACCAAAGAGGTCTGACATGCTTACAGATGCATTTAGCCTTGGGAGAATGGTTAATGATGGGCTTGTCTTTAAGCAAAACTTTTCTATACGGTCTTATGAGGTTTCGATTGCGCTCCATCAATAACGTCTGTGAACTACAAGGAGTAGCTCATAGTATTGGTGGACTCCATGCTCCGAGAGGGTATGTTGGATGAGCAGTTCATGAAGTTGCTCACATTGCAAGATGAGACCGGTCCTGGCCTTGTTACGGAGGTGGTCACCATGTTTTGAGACTATCATTTATCAGGTTGTGATCCAAAATGTGGATCCTCTTGTTCAGTAGTTGCACCGTTGGAGTCCGAAGATGAAACTGGCTTGTGTTCAATATCGTCAGCCAAGTAATGGCACTGGCGTTGATCGCATGGCATCATACAAATGATGTAATTGTTGGAATGTTTTATTGGTGATGCTTATATGCAATTACTTCAAATCTCTTATTCATAAATACTGCCAGTACGTTAAACATTAAGCCATGTTTGCTCTTTTGATAACAAATAATTTTTTTTTTAAAAAAAGCAGGTTTATTAGGAAAAATAAATAAATAAATAAATAAATGGTTTCCACTATGCAAGAGATACACATGGAAATAAAAAAAATTGTAGGCATGTATACGTACATTGGGAAGCATGTATTAAAAAAAAATATATGAAATGAAATGCTTCTAAGTTGTTAGCATGTGAAAGCTCATGGTTTATATATATATATATATATATATATATAAAAAGGGAATGAAAAATAAGAAGTATGCACAGGTGTGCATATTCACGGTTAAAAAAAAAGAAAGCATGGGTCGTGTGAGACAAAATTATGTGATTTGCATGTAAAAATCCAAAAATAAATAAATAATAAAAATATAATACAATTATGGGCATATAAAAGATATCCAAAAAGACAAAGGGGTTTTGCTACTGAATCGCAAGTTCACGATGAACAAAAAATGATTAAAAAATATAAATATTACATGGGAAGTACGTAATGCACTTTCTTGGTTTTTTTAAGTAGAATATCTGAAAAACTCAATGAGTGGAGGATCATTAATTTCTTTGTCATAAATTCAATGGTGAATGGCCCACCATAAAAGAGACACTTGCAAAAATAAAAAGAAATATATATATATATATATAATAAAAAAAATAAAAATGAAAAAAATGCACCTGGAACGAATAACATGCATAAAAAAATAATAATAATAAAAAAATTGAAAAGCATGCATTTTCATGATTTAAAGAGGCGGGCCCACCACGGATGAACATGGTTCAGGTTTTTTTTAAATAATAATAAAATAAAAAAATAAAAAATATATATATATATTTAGAAGCCCATGATTACGTGACTCATGCATGACAAGAGGTGCACATTGAGTTGAAAAATAAATAATAATAATAATAATAATAATGAAAAATAAAAAAATAAAAAAATAAAAATAAAAATTGCATGCATACATGCAGGCTCACACATTTAGAAGCCCATGATCTAAAACCATCCATCCTAAGGACTTATGATATGCATGCATATACATGCAAGTGGGATCCACCATTTAAATGATGAGTATGGGGTAAAAAAAAAAGCATATAATAATAGAAAGCATACTATTGCCTCATGACTCAAAAAAAATAAAAAAATAAATAATAAAAAAAATAAAAAAAATTTATATGATAATAAAAAAATGATGAAATAATCGGCTCACTCTTTGAGCATAAGGTAAACTTAGAGTTTCACCACGCACGTTGAATGAAAAGACATGTATGTTTAAGTGCATACATATTTGTTAGAAAACATATACATGGGCGCTAAGGTGTTAGAAGGAACCCAAGAGCACCTCTTTAGTATTATCTAAGGTACCTTGAGATAAAAAGAAGAAAAGCAAAGAATGACAAGATTACTTGAAGCAATAACAAGAATGATCAAGGAAACGGCAGATTTTAGGAAATGAGACATAATTTATGAGAAGGATATTACAAAATGACATACGGTGCAGTGATAAAAGCATAGGCAATGGTTAATTTCAAGGCAATAATGAGATATATATCTCAAAATGGCAACAAAGGCAGCAATGCACGATGACAAGCAAACTGTAGTGAGCAACGCAAATGACAAGGCACGAGCAAATGCAATAAAAAAAATAATACATAAAAATATATATATATAAGTGATGTAATAAATATGTTTATATAATAAAATAACAAATTTCATAATTCGCAAATTTTCTTGCTTTTATTTGTACTTTTTGCCCTTAATCGGAGGTTCCTAAGATTTGTAATCTAGGGTAATTAATAATAGAGGCTTGCCTCTATTAGGAATGAAAGAACCCACACAAAACAAATATGATATTTGTGCTTCGATATATCGTCTGGTGTCTTTTCATGATGCCAGATGCATATTTTCGATCCCACAGGTGCAACCTTTTAATGCCTTCGCTCGACGACGAGGAGCGTGCAGTCTTCCTCGAGGTCGACGACGAAGAAGATGAAAGCGACGAGGTCGACGACAGCGAAGATGATGAAGACGAAGATGAAGACGGCGAGATTGAACCCTCGTTGGCGCCCGCTCTCCCTCCTCGTTCCCGTCGCACCGACTTAGGCACCATGGATCCAAACCCCGGAATGATCCCTAACCCTAACCCTATTGCTATCCATGTTGCGGTCTCCGCAGCCGAGAATGGTTCCGTTCAAGTTCAGCCCGTCTTATTCGACGTAGCCACTGAGGACCTCACCACTCCGACCATTGAGGAACGTCGTCTCGTCCCCTGTCAGATAGGAAGCAGCTGTGATAACTCGAGGTGGCTTTTTCAGCGGCTCTGGACGGATGAGGATGAACTGGTGATCCTCAAAGGGTTTCTCGAATTCGTCTCTCAGCGCGGCACAATTGAAGCTTCCCATCAGCATGATATTGGTCCATTCTACGAGAAGATCAAGACCCAGCTTCAACTTGAATTCACAAAGAATCAGTTGATCGAGAAGCTTCGGCGAGATAAGCGACGATGAGATACTCAATGTCCCTACTCAATGAGGTTTCTATTTAAAAAATGAGGTCTTTGTTTAAAAAATGAGCTCTCTATTTAAGAAATGAGTTTTCTGTTTAAAAAATGAGTTCTCTATTTAAGAAATGAGTACATGCATTACTCTTCATGCTAACCTAAATTCTTTTGTTTGTAGTTATAATGTAATCATGCTAACCTAAATTTTTTGTCACAAACTTATTAAATTTTTAATGTAAATATCGTTATCTCCATATAATAAAGAACGATTGTCTTTATACTTGTTTGTCTTTGTTTAACTATCGATGTTTCTGTTTAATATATTGCGTTTACGTTTAAAAAAGTGCTTAAATATCGTTGTTTCTATTTAAATATGTACGAGTGGCCAAGATTAATTGGTTTTTATATCCAGGATTAATTTTTCACATAAATGTTGGTTTTTCTGTTTAAATATTAATGTTTCTGTTTAAGAAATGAGGTTTTTGTTTAAGAAATGAGGTTTCTATTTAAAGAAATGAGCTCTCTATTTAAGAAATGAATTCTCTGTTTAAGAAATGAGTTCTCTGTTTAAAAAATGAGCTCTCTGTTTAAGAAATGAGTACATGCAAAAAAGAATAAAAAAATGTATGAAAAAAGGTTTAAGGGCAATGATGGAATTTCATAATACAGGGGCAAAAAGAAAGTGAAACAATAAAGGAAGGGATGTCTGAGGTATGCAAAACTCACAGGGGCTGTTTGAAAAATTTTGAAATTCTCGAGGGGTAAACAGTAATTTTTTCTTTTTATTTTAAAATGCCACATCAGCAGCCTAGTCAGCATATTACATCACCCATGTGGGTGATGTGATGGTCCTAGGGCCATTTTGAAAAATATAAGGGCCTTAGGGCCATTTGGTTAAATAAAAAAAAAAAGGGGCCAATTGGTTAAATGGCCCAAATATTTTGGTTGTAAAATTATTACAAAATAAAAAGTTATCAGTAGTTGATACCTAGGTATATTTAGTAAATATTTTTTATGACCAAAACTGTTCTTGAGGAATTTTCATGTGTAATGTTTTTATTCATAATCAAAATTCCCTTATATTAGCATATGATTTAATTTTTTTTAAAATCTTATGACAAATAGTTATAAATCATATAATTTATATGATTATTAATATTTGATAATTGTGGTTTTATAATAATTACGATAGCTTTCAATAATTAATCAACTTTTAAAAGAAATTACTGTCATAGTCAAGAAGGAAAGGAAAATTAAATTTAAACCATAATAATTCTGACCCTCATCTTCATTCCCAATTTTGTTCTTTTTCCCTTTGTACAATCACACCAGCCATTACCTTATTATAGTATATATTTATCTTGCATGAATAGGTCCAAGTCAGTGGTCTACCACGGTTATCGCTATGCGTGTCAAGTATAGTCTGGCGGCTCTCAAGACTCAAGAGTCAACCAAGTCAACGTGGATCCATCTTCATAACACGGCATGGCAACTGGGTGAGCTTACGATGCGTCATCCATGGCTCTCCAAACCTTGCTGCTCCTCCTCCTCCTCTTCCCCTTTGCGAAGCTTTCTCAGGGGCGGCCCACACTTCATCGCTGCTCAACTGACTCCAACTACACAACCCCAAGCGCCTTCGCTACCAACCTCGCCCTCCTCCTCTCCGACCTCATTGCTACCACCGCCAACTCCCCCATCCTCTTCTCCACTGCCTCCAGAGCCTCCATCTTTGGCCTAGCCCAATGCCAGGTCGGCTCATTCCCCTCTGACTGCGCATCCTGTCTCACAAACTCCGCCAACGACTTCACTACCCTCTGCCCCTCGGGCAGGTCTGCCGGCATCCGCTACGACAGCTGTCTCCTTCGCTACTCTGACACCCCTTTCTTCTCCCAGCTCTCCAGTGACGACTACCACTACCGCACAAACGGCAAAAAAGCTTCAGATCAGGCGGGTTTCAGCAGCAGTGTAAACGATCTAATGAACAGGATCTCATCAAAGGCCGCGCACACCGAATCGAGGTTCATGGTTGGGATGAGCAACTTCTCCGGTCTTTTATACGGTATGGCTCAGTGTACTCGGGATCTCTCGTCCGAAGATTGTGCGAAATGCTTGAATTTAGCTCTAGCTGTTATGCGACTCGAATCTTTTGGGAAAATTGGGAGCTTGGTTGCCAGTTTGAGCTGCATCATCAGGTATGAGACATACCCTTTCTTCTCTCTTTTTTTGCTGGCGGTGCCGCCACCATCACCACTGCAGCCTCCGCCATCCTCAGGGAAATCGCCTCCTGTGAATGATACAACCGGCAGTGGAGGTGAGTGTTAGCTTTAATTGATTGTTGTGCAAAATCTTTAGCGCAAGCTAGGATAACAATTAATATAATATTCGCTCTATTTTTTTTTTCAATTAAATAAAATTTATAAAATAGATGAAATTAATTAGTAATCTAAAATTTATAAAAATTATATTAAATTACAATGTTATCCTTATTTAAAATATACTTTCAAATATGTATAGTTGAATATAATTTATTAGAAGTTGCATAATTACATTAGATATTAAAAATAAAATTAATAAAATAATATCAATTTTTCACAAAATTTTTAAAATGGAGTAATAAGAAAGTATCCTTCCACTAGAAGGATAGAGTTTATTAACTATCAAAATTATTATAAGGCTAGTTCTACTTGATTAATGAAATTAAAAAGATTTAATATAGAATAATCTAATTCTAGGAATGGAGAGAGAGAGAGAGTTAAACAAAGAGAAATCAATGTTCTATGTTTTTTGAGTTCATCTAAACTGTAATTCCACCTAGATCATTTAGTTAAATCAATTGATTTTATTTCTTATGTTGTAATTAAATTTCTTTAAATTACCTTTCTATCTTTTTTAAGCATCAAAAACATTTTTCATTAGATAAGTTAATATCATCTCTAAGATAATTATGATTCTAAAGAACTCATTAAACTCTGAAAATTTATAATGATGCATACAATCTCATAAATATCTCTATCTTATGATGATTGTATGATATTTTAAGTAAGACCTAATCTAATTATCACCTTTTCGTCTCAAATCGGATTAGCAATCATGCAATTGTTGATCAAGCAATCATAAGCATTAGGTATAAATTAAAATATTCAGCATATTCTTGAAACAAGCATCAAGGAGATTCTAAACATAAATTTAGGCTTTCATAGTTCAGCTACATCGTAGTCCTAGAAAAAGCTATCTAAAACATGATAAATGCAAAGCTCGATAATATCAACACGGTTCATAATCAAATAAACAAAGAATAACTAAAACTAAAGCTTTGAAATCAATCCTCACTCTGAAAACCTTTTGTTCTCCAAAATTTTCCTCCTTTTTTGATGGAACAAAGATGATCTTAATGCACACAAGACACCACAGACGTAGGTTTTTGATGAAATGCCTTACATAAAGCTCCAAGTGAAAAAGAGGAAAAACAAAGGTTTTTGTTAGTGCAATCGCACTATTTATTAGCATGATTTGACACCTAGACCAAGTGACGTGGCAACCAAGATGACAAAGCATAATTGATGACATGGAAAGCATGGTGACATGGCAAGAAGACTTGGGTTGCAAGGTAAATCATCTTGAAGATCATGGTGGAGCTATTTTTAGTAAGTCTACAACATGGGGCCAAATTATCTTAAAGATCTTGGTGGAATTATTCTTGGTAACATGTTCAATTTGAAGACAAGATCATATCAAGACTATATTTAGGTGATTTGATTGAAGACTAGATATGATGGAGCTTATTTGAAGAAATATCTATTCATGGTATGAATGAAGAAGATATGATTTGAAGAATCCTTGATGATTGAATTGATTGATTGAAGATCTATTATTGGGAAGATTTGAAGACCAAATTTGGGTGAATTAAAGATTAAGTTTAGAGAATCTTTGAAGACCAAATTAGGAAGATTAAAGACTAAGTTTGGCAAGTTTCATAAAGACGCACAAGGACGTGCGCCCCTTGCGAGGGGACTACGTGATGAGGAACTGAGGAGGTAGGCTAGTTGCCGGCAGTTGGGATTGGGAGATTTGGCTACATCGACTTAGACTAAGCATGACCGGGAGGTTGATGGGTCTTGAGGTCGTCCGCAACGTAACCAGAACTCAGTCAAGTCAGCAGTCACGGCCATGTTGCAATTCATGTTACAACAGGAGTTGCAACAACTAATTTCAGCAAGTTTTTAAATTAGTAGCCGTGGAGATTCTAAAAGAGGTATGTGCTATATTTGGGACATTAAGGCGTCTATATAAGCTACTTTGCTCGTAGATTGTAGTGTGACTCTTGGAGGAGAGTGGGTGAGCATTGAGCAATCTAGAGAGGGTAGTGATCTTCATTATTGACAAGTGTTTGTACTAATCTATTTTTATCTCTTTTAGTGGATTGTTTATCTCCAGGCTTGGCCCCCCAAACGTAGGCAGGTGAACGCCGAAATGGGTTACCAACGTTGTGTGTTTCCTTGTTTTTGTTTGTGTGTCTCTTTCTCTGTTGATTTGTGTGAGACTTCTATGTGTGCTTGAATGCTACCTAATACCCACAAACCACACCGGAGGAACTAACAGTTTTGATAGTGAGAAGACTAGTTAAGATCACAAGCCAACCAATGAGTGCCTAGCACTCACACTTAATTTATATTCAAAAGAAACATGGTCCAAAAGTCACAACAGACATTCCCAAGCATGCCATTAGTCAGTGCCATACTAAGGCTTACCATTGGTCATTACTAAGACACTAAAGATACTCTAACACCAAGATATACGGAGCAATTAATGCTTTACCAAAAAGACATACCACCCAGCAATAACACAGTACACTTGCATCCATGCTTGTATGTGAACAGGACCCATGCACTCCTCCATGCTCCACCACTCCGCCAGTTACCATCGCCGGTGAGGCCTTACTACCCATGCTACCCATCAACCTCCAAGATCCCCCTTGATTAAAGAATACAACCCCAACTGACTTAGCATAACAACATGCTTGTCAACTAACAATGGTTTAGTTAATATATCAGCTAGTTGGTCTTCCGTGGAGTAATGATGTAGTGAGATGACCCCTTCGGTAACCAAACTTCGTATGAAGTGGAAATGTACATCTATGTGTTTAGTTCTTCTGTAATGAGTTGGATTTTTTGCCACAGCAATTAGACTGATTATCCACCCATAGCTTCGTTGGTTTTGTAATCACATTCCAGCAATCTTGTAGGATTCTTCTAAGCCACACAACTTGGCAAACTACTGTAGTAGTGGCAACATATTCGTCCTCAGTCATAGACAATGCCATGATTTCCTGTTTCTTGGAACCCCATGATATCACACTTCTTCCCATCTAGAAAAACAGGCCAGTTGTGCTCTTGCGATCCACCATAGAACCTCCCTAATCGTTGTTGGAAAAGGCTTCTAGTTCCTCAACATCACCATGAGAATAACACATCAAGTCTCTTTGTTCCGACGAGATACTTCACCACTCACTTGGCAGCACATAGATGAATTTTTTTTCTGGGACGACTCATGAAAAACGATAGAAAATTCACTAAAAACATTTATCGGTCCGAGTATGTGTAACATAAAGCAACCTCCCTATAATGCTCCTAAATACCTATGGATCAGGACATTCTTCACTTTAATCATCTTGTAGTTTCTCATTCACAGCTAATGGTGTCAACACAGGCTTGCACTGCTGCATGTTCAGTGTACTCAATAATTCCTCAATGTATTTACTTTGAATAATAAAGATGCCATCTGAATTCTGTTTTACATAAATACCAAAAAAGAAGTTCAACACTCCCATATCTATCATACTAAAAGTGATCATCATTTCCCTCTTGAATTCTCCGAGTAACTAAGGAACTTGTATAAACAATGTCATCAATATACAGACTAATCAACAGAATGTCACCATCCTTGCATTCCTTCATGTAGAATGTGTTTACTTTCGATTCTACTGAACCCTTGTGATCTGAAATCCTAATCAATCTTTGAGTACCAAGCCCTAGGTGCCTATTTCAACCCATACAAGGTTTTCTTCAATTTACACACTAGTTGTTCTTGCCCTTTAACAACATATCTCTCTGGTTGTGCAACAAACACTTCCTCCTGGATCTCACTATTCAGAAAAGCAGACTCTATATCAAGGTGATACACTGCCCATCTTACATGTTTTGCACGAGCCAATATCAATCTCACCGTCTCTAACCAAGCCATTAGAGAAAACACTTCATCATAATCAATGCCTTGCTATTGAGAATACCCCTTGGCCATCACTCTTGCCATAAGCTTCTATACTTTGCCGTTTGCATCATACTTCGTCGCATACATCCATTTTAGACTAACAATATTCTTTATGGTGGGCAATTTGCATAAATCCCATGTATTGTTGCTCTTGATTTACTTCATTTTAGCATCCATAGACTTCTACCATTGCTTACTTTTCACTGTTTCTCTGTAATCAACCAGATAACCAACATGTAGAGCAAACATGCATGCATTGTAAACATCTGTCAGGAGTTTTGTTCTTCTTGGTGGATACTCGTTAATAGATGCAACTTGAGAGTGAGTCGAGTCTTTGATTGGACTAGGACTGTAGAGCCTCACATTATCACTTGCCTCTCTTGCCGAGCTCTCAAAATTTGAGGTACTATGTGAGATATTTACAGGATCTTCAGGAATACCTTCAGCTTCAATTTCAGGTGCATTGTTGTGAGGTACCTCCCAATTCCAACAAGAGCTTTTATAGAAAACAACATCTCTACTCACAATAATCCTGCAAGTTACCGGATTATATAATCTATAAGCTTTACATTGTGATGAATACCTAATGAGAATACACTTCTCGGACTTCTCATCAAGCTTATGCAGCTTGTGAGAGGTGATGAGTGCAAGGCCAATGGACCTGAACACTCTCAGATGATTCACTGTTGGCTTGACACCATGCCAGGCCTCTTATGGGGTTTTATCATGTAGAGCATGCGTAGGAGATCGAGTGATCAAGTAAACTGTAGTCGATACTGTTTCTCCCTAGAACTTAATTCCAAAGCCACTGCAATACTTCTGGAATTCTAATGAGGAGAATTCTCCCCTCCGATCCCTCATAACAATAGTTCTAGAAGTACTGAAAAGCTTCACTTCTTTTGAGAAGATACATCCAGCACAACTTGCAGTAATCATCGACAAGGAGAAAGAAATATTTGTTAGCACCTAAAGATTACTCACTCATAGGTCCACAGAGGTCCATATGCACCAATTGAAGAACCGAGTTAGCCCTCCGAGAAACTCCTCCACTTGAAAAGCTGGACCTTGATTGTGAGAGACCGGCCCACCTAAGTGAGACCCGGAACAGAACTCAATCATAAGCCAGGTATTGTTTTGCATCAATTGGTGAGAGGTGCTCACTATAAGTGAGACAAAAGGCTTAGGTCGCGGGTTCGACTCCGGGGGAGTGCGAATATTTGCGACTAAGCAAAACAATACCTGACTTGTGATTGAGTTCTGTTCCGGGTCTCACTTAGGTGGGCCAGTCTCTCACATTGATTGCTTCGATACAACATAGTCTTCACACTGTGAATTGAGCTTAAGTTTTGGCATTCCAATCACCATTCTCTTCTGTGCCATGGAATTCAAACTTTTATAATTCAAATACCCGAGATGAAAATGCCAAAGTTTAGTTGAGGATCGACTTGTCACAACTACATTCAATCTTCCAATACACAAGACATCTACAGGGAACATATTGTTCCTTGATCTTTGAATTGTAATCACCTAGTTCTTGGTTTGATTGTTAGTTATAATGCAATTATCATTGTTAAACATGATAGAGGATCCCTAAGTGATAAATTGACCTACACTTAATTAAGAGGTTGTGAGCCAAATCTGGTACAAACTGCACTCCTTGCAGTAGCTTTTACTCACCCAACTAAGTATTGATACTCATTGTGCCTACTCCCTGCACCATCATCTCTTTCTCATTGCCAAGCCTCACGCTCACCTTCTGAGACTCGTCCAAGTTGATAAACAAACTCCTATTACCTGTTATATGATTTGAGCACTCACTATCAACTAATCCCACTGAAGATGCTATTGTTTCCATTGAGCTGCTGGCCATGAAAATGTTATTGACCTCTCCTTCTTCTGCAACTAGATTGGCATCTTATTGCTTGTTTTTTTACCCAACAATCAGCCTTTTCATGCCCAAACTTTTTGTAGTGAAAGCACTAAATGTGGCTCTTGTTTTCAAAGCTTCTTCCTCGACCACCTCTGCTTCTTCCCCTCCCTCAAGTGAAGGGCTTGCCACGACCTTTGCCATCACCCCAAAGGCTTCCTGGAGTACTGTCTTTCTTGTTGCGACTTTGTGCTTGTGGATTCACCCCATTGGCCGTAACTACAACACTAAAGATACTCTCATTGGCCAGATATAACACCAAGAGATATGGAGCAACTAATGCTCTTTATTACAACCAAAAAGACACAGACCACCAACAATACCACAGTACACTTGCATCCATGCTTGTACATGAACAGGACCAATGCACTCCTCCATGCTCAACCCCACTCCGCCAACAACCTCCATCAGCAAGGCCACCCATGCTATTAATCAACCTTCAACACTTTCGTCTCAAACCCTAATCCCTTTCATAACTTTAATATTGGGGTAGTGTCTAGACGCCAAGAGTGTAGCGCTTAGGCACTAGACTTTCTTTTTTGCTCATTTACAATTTATTGAAATTTGCTCCTCTCTTTTCCAATTTTTGTGTTTTTAATATGTTTTTTCTAAATCATTCTTTTACTTTCCTACAATGCAATAACAATAAGGTTAGGAGTAAAATTGATTCAAAATAATTCACATTTTATTCATCATGAATTAAAAGAGTCTATATAATTGAGTGAAAATTATACTCATCATTGGCATCTGCTGTTAATCTGATGAACCATAGATTAGTGAGACTTCTCTTTCTTTTTATTGAATTTTGATTTGATATTTTCTTTATTTTGTGAAGGAAAAAGTAGCAAAACTACAACTATTGTTCTTGTCGTCATATTTGTATTGGTTGCTGGAATTATTTTCTTCTCTGGTGTTTTCATTTATTTGAGGAGGAGAATCAAGAGGAAACCAATCAGAAGATGGACGGGTATGCATGTTGTTCTAATTTTATTTCTAACATGCTACTTATATATCTAACTATGTAAAAATCAAATCTTTAGCAGACGGAGGAGATGACTCAGAATTCATAAGTGCTGAATCTTTATCAATTGATTTCGCCACTCTCCGAGATGCCACAAATAACTTTTCTAATGAGAATGAGCTTGGGAGTGGCGGATTTGGAGTAGTTTATAAGGTAGGTGGCAATGCATTGCTTAACTTGGGACATGATTTGTGTGTAGTGTTTAGACTTAAACTTAAACAAGAGGATATAACATGGACTTTGCTAAATGTAGGGAGTTCTAAGAGATGGGCAAGAAATAGCTGTAAAACGACTTTCATTGACATCAGGCCAAGGACTTGTGGAGTTGAAGAATGAGGTGGTTTTGGTTGCTAGGCTTCAGCATAGACACCTTGTAAGGCTGCTGGGTTGTTGCTTAGAAGAGGAGAAGCTTCTTGTCTATGAGTACCTTCCCAATGCAAGCCTGGACAAATTTTTGTTTGGTATGCTCCATTATTCTCAACATGAAGCTTTTCTCCCTTTTAATATACCAATAGCCTCTTATCCAATAAAATTAATTTAAATAAATTTCTAAGATGTTTTGTACTGTATTTAGCTATGCTGAATAGTTAATATTATTGACTTGACTTCTTTCTATATATACTCCGTTAAATTGTTTTTGAATCTTGTTCATTATATATGTTTTTCGCATTCCTATGACTGAATTAGTGAATGAGAAATATTCAGTGTCCAACGTTTCTTTACCAAATGCTGGAGACGTTGACAAACGGTAATTTCTTTTAATGCAAAATAGCCTCCTGTCTCATCTGCAAGTGTTTTCCATGCTATTATGAACATCTGTAAAGCAGAAATAAAATTTGTGACTAGTTTCAACATTATATTATCTATGATGACCAATTGGAGACAGTTTTGATGTCAACCAATTAATATAGGTTGGAGACGTTGAAATTAAGTACTGATCACACTCAGTACTAATTTCAAGTCATTTGGGTGTCAACAAGTGGTGCTTATCACTCATGTTACTATGCGCAACAAAAAATTTGTCAATATTTGAATTGTCTGTTTTATCTTCTTACTGTTAACGCATTGAAAGGTTGACAGGGTGTGCTGCAGTTTTTATTTTCAATGAATCATGGTTTACCTATTTTTATAAAAAAAAAAATTGACGGGGTGCAACTTATTGGAACAGATCCTGTAAGGTGTCAACAACTTGATTGGGCAAGGCGGTACAAGATCATCGAGGGCATAAGTCGAGGGCTTCTATATCTTCATGAAGATTCCCGGCTTAGAATTATCCACCGTGATTTGAAAGCAGGAAACATCTTGTTAGATGGGGACATGAACCCTAAAATTTGTGATTTTGGCTTTGCAAAGCTTTTTGATATAGATGAAACACATGCAAACACTAATCGAATCGCTGGGACATAGTGAGTACCAGCACCCTGTGCTCATAAATAATAATGATCAAACTTTTGAAAACCCCCTCAATGCAAATCTTTTGAGTTGAAAAAGGTTCTTCTATCATTTGCAGTGGATACATGGCACCGGAATACGCAATGCACGGAATCTTCTCAGTTAAATCAGATGTTTACAGTTATGGTGTGATGGTTTTGGAGATTGTTACTGGTCGAAAGAACCGTGGCTTTGAAGAATCAGGGAATGCTGCTCACCTACTAAGCTATGTAAGCACCAATATCCAGTTATATCTGCATTTATACAGTAATTTTGCAGAATGCTGCATAACAAGTTTAATTATCTTGATCCGTTGGATCATTGTCTTATTAAACAGGCATGGCGGCTTTGGAACGATGGAAGGGGATTAGAGTTAAAGGACCCCATTCTAGGTGATAGAATCCAGGTGGATGAAGTACTGAGATGCATTCATATTGGTTTGCTTTGCGTCCAGGAAGACCCGCAAGACAGGCCTACCATGGGAACAGTGGTTCTCATGCTCAAGAGTTACTCATTTCCTCTACCAGAGCCTTTTACTCCTGCATTCTTTATTGGAAACCTCGGAGACACCCAGGCAAATGTGGACTTGAGAGACATGGATCTCAATCACCTCAACAATGGACAATCTAATCAAGAACAGAGGCACTGGATGGTTGGCTCTGCAAATAATCTCACTATTTCTCAATTAGAAGGAAGATAGTGGTGGGGAGGCGTGGCTGGTTGCCTTGTCATACTACAGATTTGCCAAGTAAAATGTTTTAGACTGTGAATCATTGTACTTTGATGCAACTCTATTATTTTGAATTCTATAACGGCTGATTGAGAATTTATGTTTGGTGCTCTTCCAACATGATGCTGAGAAATCTGTAAACTAACTGTGTTCAAGCATATGTCTCAATGTGTTGGCACTTGGGCATTAATAATAAAACACACACGGAAGTATGGGTCTTCCAATGTATTTTTTTTAATGCGTGTGGTTTATCCACTCGGTAGATAGTGTACTTAACAGTAACTTTGCTATAATATTCCTTGTTAGCAGAAGTCTATGTGTGGACAATGTGCACCTGCATAGAGCCTACATAGGGTTAGCCGTAGGGTGTGCCGGTTAGTGTGTGGTCACACAAGGACCACATGGTGAACAGTACTATCACTACATTATTGTGAATAGTATCATTACTACAATACTTCTGCTTAAAATTTTTATTGTTACATTGCCAGGATCCGGGACAATTTATAAGATAAATTTCTGCGCAAAAACGAGAAAAATATTTATGTGTATGTATTAGTATGATGCTAATTTATTGATTGAAACAGGGAGTGCTGGTGGATGTGGATGTGTAGGAAATAGCTGTGAAAAGACCCTCAGGGGCATCATCTCAAGGACTCGTAGAGCTGAGGAATGAGGTTGTTTTGGTCGCTAAGCTTCAGCACCCAACCTTTTCAGGCTTTTGGGTTGTTGTTTAGAAGTGGAAGAGAAGCTACTTGTTTATGAGTACCTTCCTAATACTAGTCTTGATACAATTTTATTTGGTAAAAACTTAAGTTTCAAGTTGTATGTTTATTGCGGTTAAGCGCAGGATGGTTTTTGTAGGACCCAGGATCCTTAACTCCTGACACCGATTCAGCCAGCTCCGGTAAACGAACTAGATGACCCCCCTGATGGGGCTAATTTATTAAAATATTTTTTATTTTTAAATTATTTCTTTAAATGCGCATTTCCGTAATTATTTATGGAAATGCGCATTTTATATTTTTTTATTATTTTTTTTAAACAGCCGGTCCCATTGTAATTTTTTTAATATTTAAATTTATAAAAAAACAGAGGGGCCCGTTATTTTTTTAATATTAAGTTTTTATTTTTTTAAAAACTGCGGGTCCCAAATAGTTTTTTTAAATTAAAAAAAGCATTTTACATTCAAACCCTTATAATTTTTCATTAATTTATACCTTATTTTTCATAATTCTACTTATGTTATTTTTACTTTTCCACTAATTATAACTAGATTTGTTAATAATTTAAATAAATAATTTTTAATATTTTTCAACATAATAAAAATTTTAAATATTTAAAAAAATTCACATGTAAAAATTACTTCATAATCTAAACCAAACTCGACTGATATTTTTGAATGAACTAAAAACAATTACATATATTATAAAAATAATTCAATAAACATTATGAGCATCTACTTGGACCCAGGGTAGCGTTCGAACAATTTCGACGATTATGACGCTTTATTACGACATAAAGCCCATGAAGCTTTTGGTTGATCGCGATTCTCTTATGTCCATTTCATTACAATTCTACTTTGGATTTTGGACGTCCCGAGGGTCTGTCTGCATTGTAAGATCAGGATATAAACGTTTTAATTCGGTAATTCGGTAAATAATTATAGGAATACGTAATTCGGTAAATAATTAAAAAAATGTTTTAATAAAAAAAGCAAAAAGAAAAAGAAAAAGAGGAAGCCTATATGAAAGTCAACTAGTTAACACGGATAGAAAAAACATCACCGAGTCCAGTTGATCAAAATTAGAGTAACTAGCAAACCGTAGTGGAAGCTTTATTCTTTCGTCGAGAGTTCCTACGGGCCTGAGTCGGGTGTTCCTCTCGACCGAGGTTGTCTCCTCGTTCGATTATAATGAGAATATGAATTTTTGCTAGATTTAATGTAAAAATAACATTGCGAGAAAATAAAAAAACTACAATGACAAAAATTTTAAAGAAGAGCTTCTATATTGATAATTTTTAACTATAGAAAATCTTTGTGTTTTTAGAAAAGGAATTTGGAGGGTTTATATAGGTATCACTCTAACAAATGGATGGATGGTAAGATCGATTTCATCCAGATGGCTCTCGTGAGATGTGGTAGAGTCTTGAATTCTGCTGACAATTCATCCCAACAACCCCTTATGATGAAAAATATTAAAATTATTTATTTAAATTATTAATGACTGGTTACTGATTAGTGAAAGTAAAAAAATAACGTAGTAGAAGTGAGAAAAAAATAAGTTATAAGAAAAAAATTAATAAAAAAATTATAAGGGTTTGAATGTAAAAATGTTTTTTTAATTTAAAAATTATCGGGACCCATGAGTTCTTAAAAAAATAAAAAAACTTAATATTAAAAAAATAACGGGCCCCTCTGTTTTTTAAAAAATTAAATTTAAATATTAAAAAAATTACGAGTGGGACCAGTTTGTTTATAATAAAAAAATATAAAATGCGCATTTCCGTAAATAATTACGGAAATGCGGATTTAAGGAAATAATTTAAAAATAAACAATATTTTAATAAATTAGCCCCCTGATGGCGCCCCAGTAGCTTGATCCCCTGCGTCTCATCATCCATCTCTCGGATGATACCTCCTTCTCTCTCTCCCAGTCTTTTTGTGTTCCCCTGACCTTCACCTATGGTGTCCAGGTCTCTTTATTTTGTTTTCATGTCTGGTCCCTGTACTTTGGCTTCTTTTCAATAATGAGTTCGTGGTTTATCTATTTTTTTTTCAAAAAACAAAAAAAGTTGTATGTTTATATTAAATCTTTGTGTGCCTGAACTAGATTAGGTTTTTTTTTTTGTGTTTTGATGGATGTATAGATCCCATGATGGTGTAACATGGTGCCTAATGATTTTAGGATTTTAAATTTAAATCTTTAAAGTAGTTTTTATTTAGTATTTTTAATTATCTTAGATTTATTAGTTTGTTTGTTTAGCTAGTATTTTGTAACTATTTTAGTTTTATTTACTGTGAAAGGAGAATCGATCTATTGAAATTTATCTTCTTGTTTATTCTATTTGAGTGAGTTCTTAAATTAAAATTGTGTATCCACTGCGTCACATGAGATGCAAACAACTAGATTGACTACAAAAAAAGTTACTGTTTAAAACAGAACATTACAAACATAATTTATTTCGTTTCTACTTGCAACTGATTAGCAACGGACAAACAATTAATAAATATTATTAATAAATATTATTTTTGTAAATTAATATTTTATTTATTGAATTAATATTTATTTAAATTTATTTAATATTATTTAAATTAATATTTTATTTCTTGAATTAATAAATCAGAACATATTTTTGTAAAAATATAAAAATTAATCAATTTAATTAAATCAATCAAATTATTTTGATTAATTTATCAACTAATTTGTTATGCGCGGCTAAAATTGAATTCAAACCTTTTTTAATATTTTTTTTTGTTTGAAAAGATGGATAAACCACTTGCATTACTAGAAAAGAGACCAAATACAAAAAATTCACTAGACGTGGACAGATACAAAGAACATCACAACAATAACATAAAGATAAATCGGCGACACATAACTCCCACCGGTAGGAGAGAAGACATGAACAACTAGCCTAGAACCAAAACGGGTCCTCCCCACCAACCTTTGTTGGGCCCAGGCCCACTGATCAGATTAGGGCCAACCTTCAGCCCAAACTTCCCTTTGCTAACTTTGCTTAACTCCCCCACCACTAGAAGTGACCCAATGCCAATTAGAAGTGGAATCAAACTCACTTCACAAGACCAAGAAAGGCCCTTAAACCAAACTGAAAATTAGGCCAGCATCAGCATGGCCCAATAATACTCTAAGCCCAAAAACAAATGCATGAAAGAAGGTGGACCACTAAAAACCTCATCGGGCACATGGCTACCTTAGACTCCCAAATCCCAAGATAATTAACCTCAACCAAATGCTGAGCACCACCTGTCGTCCAAGGACGCCTACACACGACATGTCGTTGCATCGAGCTCCACGCACACTCCTCATTCCAACAATCTGATCACCATCTCTTTGAGAACCGAGCCCTCATCCAACTCTTAGTCCCACCAACTTCGGCCAACGTCGCCTGAGCAAAGCTCGCTAGGAGCAGCACCTCTAACCCTAACCTCCCGACCACCAGCACCATATCGAACTTTGAATAAACCCCTGATTCGACATCTTGGCAACTGGGAGTGCCGCTGATGCCAACCAGCATGTGTGCTCCGCCGCAAACCCATCTTGTCGTGGGAGCTCCGCTTCACTACAGTCATAACTGCCCCCCCATCTCAAAGACCAAGCATTATTCCGGCATGAGAGCCCCGCTCCACCACCGCCTCACCTATATCCCCATCTTAATGACCAAGTTCAACTCCCGCTAGGGACCCCCACTCCACCACAGCCTCAACAGGACCCCCGTCTTGGTGACCAAGCAGTATCTTATGGTGGGAGCCTCAGCTCGATGACCAAGCTCCACACCGGCGTGGGAGCTCCGCTCCACCACCACCACCACTGGAATGGCCTCCACCCCCACCCCCCCTAAAAACTGGAAGGCCATCTTGGTGACCCAGCTTCATTTCGGCGTGGAATCTCCGCTCCACCACAGCCATAATCTCTCCTCCTATTCTGTAACCTAGCTCCACTTTGGCGTGAGAGCTCCGCTCCACCACAGCCACAACAGGAATGACCTCCACACCCCCTCACGGGAGCCACGCTCCACCGCCTCAACACCCGCTCGCTCCACCCTAAGTAACGACTCCAAGGGTGCAACAAAAGCACCAACATCTCCTTCCTCCTCATCATCCTCAAAGTGAGGAGGGGAACCACTGGGACAGGAGCCAAGCTCCATCACTCCCAGCCTAACGTGAGGACCAAGCACCACCAAGGCTGGCAACTCCCCCGTGTCCCCGAATGTTGGGTCAAAAAACACTGACAGCACTCCCTCAACTTCCTCTTCGACGTCAAAGGGCCAAGGAAGCTCCCCCTCCTCCTCTGCCTCCGCATGGGGAAGAAGGAGACTAGCACGTACACTGGCCGGCCATCAGGATCAAATGTGAGGCGGACGTCTCCGCTCATCTCTGCACTTTTTTTCCTCTCCCTACTCTTACTCGTCTTTAGTGTTTGCCCTCTTTTAATTTGCATTTCGCCCCTATGCCTTTCGATATCTGATTCTGCCCCTACCTGTACCGGTCCATGCAATAGCTTAACGGGTGAAAATCTATTATCAACATTTAACGTATTTATATATTTATAGTTTCATTTTGGTGCATTTCCATCGTGGACTCGTGTGGCGTATCTCATACGGGTAAACCACGGGCGGCTGCCTGTCTGAGTCAAGAGTCCACGTGGGATCCATCTTCATGAGAAGCCATGGCTGCAGCTTCATCATCCATCCATGGCTCTGCAATTCTCCTTGCTCCTCTTCCTGCTCCTCCTTTTCCTCTTCCCCTTTGCGAAGCTTTCTCAGGGTATCCCCACTCGCTGCTCCCCTGACTCCAACTACACAACCCCAAGCACCTTCGCCACCAACCTCGCCCTCCTCCTCCCCGACCTCATTGCCAGCACCGCCAACTCCTCCATCCTCTTCTCCACTGCCTCCAGAGGCTCCATCTACGGCCTGGGCCAATGCCAACTCGGCTCATCCCCCTCCGACTGCGCCTCCTGTCTCACCATCTCCGCCAGCAACTTCAGTACCTCCTGCCCCTCGGGCAGGTCCGCCGGTGTCCGCTCCGACGCCTGTCTCCTCCGCTACTCCGACACTCGCTTCTTCTCCCAGCTCTCCAACGATAGCTTCGAATCCCAAATAGACGGCCAAGTGGCTATGGAACCGCTCGCTTTCGGCGGCCGTGAAGACGATCTAATGAACGAGATCTCATCAAAGGCCCCGAGAACCCCAGCTAGATTTGCGGCAGGCATGACCAACTTCTCCGGTGGTATATATGGTATGGTTCAGTGTACTGCCGATCTCTCAGTCGATGATTGTGAGAAATGCTTGAATGGTACTCTCAATGTTTTGCGAGACTATGCTTATGGAAGAGTTGGGAGCTTGGTTGCTAGTTTGAGCTGCATCGCCAGGTACGAGACCTATCGTTTCTTCCCTCTTTCACTGCTGTCGACGCCATCGCCGCCGCCCTCATCATCTGGGGTAAATGATGCGATCCTAAACTCCGGTACTGGTGGTGAGTGTCAGCTTTAATTGGCATTTGTTCACAGCTTATGATAGAACCAGAGATTAATGAGAGTTTCCCTTCTATTTAATGATTTGATATTGTTTTATTTTGCTCAGGAAAAAATAGCAATACTACGACAATTGTTCTTGTTGTTGTATCCGTGGTGGTTGCCGGAATTGTTATCTTATCTGGTGTTTGCATTTATTTGAGGAGGAGAGGCAGGAGGAAACCAATCAGACGATCACCGGGTAAGTTGTTCTATTTTTGTTTCTAGCATGCTGCTGATATTTCTAAACATTGTAAAAATCAATACTTTAGCAGTTGGAGGAGATGATGAATCTATAGGGTTTGATTTGGCAACTCTCCAAGATGCTACAAATAACTTCTCCGAGGAGAATAGGCTTGGAACAGGTGGATTTGGTGTAGTTTATAAGGTAGGTGACAATGGATTGCTTCATTGAGAATATGATTGGTGTTTGATGTTTAAACATAGACTTTGCTAAATGTAGGGAGTGTTAAGAGATGGAAAAGAAATAGCTGTTAAACGGCTTTCAGCTGCATCAAGGCAAGGATTTGTGGAGTTGAAGAATGAGGTGATTTTGGTTGCTAAGCTTCAGCACAGACACCTTGTAAGGCTGCTGGGTTGTTGCTTAGAACAGCAGGAGAAGCTTCTAATCTATGAGTACCTATCTAACACAAGCCTGGACAAATTTTTGTTTGGTATGCTAGCTCCATTACTCTCAACATGAACCTTAGGTCCCTTTTAATATATACCAGTATTGTTAGCCTCTAATCTAATGAAAATTAATGCTAATAAATTACTGATATGTTTGGTACTGTATCACCATATGTTTTATTATGTCAGTCAAATTGTTTGTTGTATCTTGTTTGTTGTTATTTGTTTTCTTAAAACTAAATTACTGAACGAGGAAATATTCCATGTCCAAGTCCATCGTTTCTTGACAAACCGTGATAACTTTTAATGTGAGTAGCCTCCTGTCTCATCTGCAATGTTTTCCATGCTGGCATGAACATCTAGAAAGAAGAAATAAAATTTGTTACTAGTTTCTAACATCAAAGTTTTAACATTATCCATGATGACCAATGGGAAACAGTTTTGATGCCAACCAATATAGGTTCAGCATGACCATCATTGCATAAACGAAATGAACTAAATTTTCTTGTCTCCATTCTGCCATTCTCAGTAATTTCAACTGATTTGGATATCAACAAGGGGCACCTAAGTTGCTTCCTGCAACGAAAAGATTGCCAATATTTGAGTTGTCTGTCTTTATTCCGTTAATGTTGACACATTGATGTTGATTGGGTCGTAATGCCTTGAAATAGATCCAGGAAGATGTCAACAACTTGATTGGGCAAGGCGGTACAAGATCATTGAAGGCATAAGTGGAGGGCTTCTATATCTTCATGAAGATTCCCGCCTTAGAATTATTCACCGTGACTTGAAAGCAGGAAACATCTTGTTAGATGGAGACATGAACCCTAAAATTTCTGACTTTGGTTTTGCAAAGCTTTTTGATATAGATGAAACAGAAGGAAACACTAATCGAATCGCCGGGACATAGTGAGTTGCATCAAGAATGCTTCATAAATAGTAATGATTAAAATTTTCAGAATACCTTCAATACAAATATTTGAGTGTTTTTTTTTTTTTTGCAGTGGATACATGGCACCAGAATATGCAATGCATGGGCATTTCTCAGTTAAATCAGATGTTTACAGTTATGGTGTTATAGTATTGGAGATTGTGACTGGTCGAAGAAGCAGTGGCTACGAAGAATCTGCAAATGCTGCTCACTTTCTAAATTATGTAAGCACCAATCCAGTTACATGCATTGATACTGTAATTTATCTTGATCCATTATTAAGAGAATAATTGATCATTTTCTTATCAAGCATGTATGGCGGCTTTTTAATGATGGAAGGGCATTAGAGTTGAAGGACTCCAGTCTAGGTGATAGAATCCAAGCTGATGAAGTACTGAGATGCATCCATATTGGTTTGCTTTGCGTCCAGGAAGACCCAAAAAGACAGGCCTACAATGGGAACAGTGGTTCTCATGCTCAGGAGTTACTCATTTCCTCTTCCAAAACCTTCTACTCCTGCATTTTTCATTCGAAACCGCACAAGCAGTCAGCCAAATATGGATTTGAGAGACATGGATCTCAATCAGGTCAACTATAGACAATGTAATAAAGAACAGAGGCACCCAACGGTTGATTCTGTAAATAATCTCTCTATTACTCAACTAGAAGGACGATAGTAGCAGGGAGGCGCGAATGCTTTTCATATGACAGATTTGCCTATTAAAATGTTTCAAGTGTGAAAAGTTTTATTTTGATGCAAATATGTTCTATTGAATTATGTACAATTGATTGAGAATTTTTGTGTGCTACTCTTTTATAATGCGTATATTGATTCAAGATTGCCATGCATGTATTTTCTTTGATAGTGTTAATTTCATTCAGAAAAATGTCGGACATGTATGCTTAGTAATATTGCCCTTTGGTGAATGATTAAAAGATGTTTGATCTTATCTGGGCCAACAATGCAGTTGATTAGAATGAGTTGTTTAGGGATTAACTATTTCTAATTGTATATATTGATGTAGTTTATAAGCCATAAAGGTAGCTTGTGAAAGTTACAGGATAATAAAAATTAAGGCAATGGATAGAGGTTCCAAGAAGTGGTCGACCACATGCTGGTGAGAAATCTTTAAACATACCCTGTTTTAGATGCCAGAACCTTTTCAACAATTTGACACCTTTGGTCATTGATGATGTTCATAAATCAGTAGCTTGAAAAGATGGAGGGAAGCCAAGAGTTACCTTTCCCCTTCTCCAGCAATTCAGTTGTTTATCAGATTTTTTTTTAACTCCATATTTTTATTTTTTATTTTTATTTCTCCAGCTTGTTTTATACTGTTATTATGTTTTCCAGCGAGGAGAGCAATACATTCTCCAAAATATTATTATCATCTAATCACAGGATCATTATGCACGGTTCTTTGGCCCACACGCAACTGAGTCAAAAGTTACCGGTTTGATTTGGTTAAGTGTGACCATCACGACTTGAACCCTCAATCATGTTGGAAAACTTTTTACATAGAAGTTGATGACACTATTGCTCATGCTTAATGATCAAAATACGGCAACTTAACATTTTTGTGGCAAAAACAGAGTTCAAAGAACTCAAACAAAAGAAAAACCAAAAACACACAGCTAAAAAGAAAGATAGAAATCCAAACAGATGTCCTTAAGTCACCGCGGACGATCCCGTCCTTGAGCAAAGAGGGAGATTTGAGGATTGATGCTCCCAAAGTGAGCAAGACGATCGGCAATGATGTTAAAATCTCGGTTAAAATGCTCAAAGGAGAAACTGGTCCAATGTTGGATTAAAGTCTTGATGTCATTGATTGTGTTGGAGAGTCACCAAGCGGTGATGTTGTTAAATCGTTAAGTAAGCAAATAGCATTTCTATAATCAGTGTCAAGAATGTCCGGCACCCAACCGTTCAAGCAACATTGACGCAAAGCAAGGTTGATGGCCTTCAGTTCAGCTTCAAGGGGAGAAGAGCAAACCTTACCAGCAGCACCTGCAAGCAATACAGAGTGGAAATTAGAGTATACAATGAAACCAAAACCAGCATTACCTGACAGATGATCCCATGTAGCGTCCATGGACATGAGGATAGATAGCTCAGAAGGTCGAAGTTAGGAAAACCCTTGGCATTGAAGAAATTCTGAACAAAGGACCAGGCTTTATCGGGAATTGCTAGCAAATTTAGCTCAAGTTGATTAAATATGTAGTTGCAACTAGTGGTCCAGATTAACCAGGCAACTGTGGCCAAAACCGCTCTGACAAAGTCACAGCTAGTTTGGCAATCGAAATTTGAGGTAAGCTAGGAACCATGAGCAAGTTGATTAATAAAATTATAATTCATTCCCAGTCTACGAAAGACAATGTTCCAGCAGAGGATACTACAACGGCAATACCAAAGGAGTGTTCAATAGTTTCAGGGTGAAGAGACAAAAAAAAGGGCAAACAAAGACTTTTGTTTCTAAGTTGAAAAACCACATGCATATTATGTCAAATCATCTGTCTTGAAAGTCAACTCTGTATTGAGATGGATGGCTAAAGATGGCAATTTGTACTATACCCAATGAGTATACTTGTATCTATATCGAGTCAAACTGGGTACAAGTACGGGTAAGGATATTACCCGTTATTTTTTAAGCTAGTACGAGTCAAGTAAGAGTATACCCCTACCTTACCCTGCACTCTCACTCGCTGCAAGAGAGCTGCAGTTTTTACCCTGCATCTGCTACTCCTTTACCCCTCATATATATATATATATATAATTTTTTATCAAGCTAAACATTTACCCACAATTTATCCAAGATACAATTTTATTGTGATTAATTTGAAAATAATACTTTAAATTTTTTCTTAATATATTATTTTAAATTTTATTTAAATTTTATATTTATATTTAATATAGCATAATATTTTTTGGATAAAAATATTAAGAATCACAATTAAATTAAAAAAATTAAACATTATAAAATTAATATAAAAAATAATGTTATAATAATTTATTCTATAAATTATAAAAACATTCTGAAAAATAAGATAAATAAAAACAAATAGTTATGAAAATTACTTATAATATTTTTTATATCCAAAATCTCACTAGATATTTATAAAATTTGGAACTATATAAAATATAAATAGTAGATATTTAAAAAAATTTAAAACTATAACCAAGATAGTTAAACATAAACAAAAAAAATATTGAATTATCATTGAGTATTAAATAAACGCCATTAAAAATCAACAAACCTGTTATTTTATATAAATTAATTTATTACATATAACTTTTATGTGATTATATAATTTAAGATAAACAAATATATATCAATTTGTAATTTTGAATTTATAGACATGTGTTTAAACATTGTATTATTATTATTATTATTATTTAAATTTATATTTAAATTTATATTTAAATTTAATTCAATAATTTTAACAACTAGTAAGCGGGTACTCTGTGAGTATACTCGTACCCTGTAAGTAAAAATATGAGATACGGGTAATGGCATAGGTATAAGATAGGAGTTATGGGTATGGGTAAAGATTTTGGCATACCCTATCTATACTCTACCCATTGTCATCTCTATCGATGGCCTTCCTGTCCACAGGAGCTCAAAGAGCTTCTTCATCCATGCCCATGGCTCTGCAACAAGTGCTTCTCCTCTTCCTCCTCGATCTCGTACCCATCGTAACCCATTCCCAAAGTGACCCCACATTTGTTTACTGTCCCACAGACTCAAACTACGCAACCCCAAGCATCTTCGCCACCGACCTCGCCCTTCTCCTCCCCAACCTTACCACCAGCACTTCCAACTCCTCCACCCTCTTCTTCACCTCCTTCATCGGCTCTACCTACGGGCTTGCTCAATGCTGCCCGGACGCCTCCTCCTCCGATTGCACCACCTGCCTCAACTGCTCCGCCACTTCTCCACCTACTGCCCCTCCGGCAACAATGCCGCCATCCGCGTCGACCTCTGCCTCCTCCGCTACTCCAGCAACAACTTCTAATCCATACCCAGCTTCGATGTCATTGTCATGAGAAAAAAGCCCCAAGAACGCCTTCGAACCATCAATCTTCAATCAACATTTAGGCGATTTAATGGATAAGATCTCCCCAGAGGCGTCCCAAACCACGTCGAGGTTCAGTCTGGGTACCAACTTGTCGAACTCTGAGGATATTTACTCAATGCTACAGTGCACTCATGACCTGTCCGTTGGTAGTTGTGAGCAGAGCTTAAATCAAGTCATCCAGCGTATGCGCAACTATTGTTCTGGAAAAATCGGCTGCCAAATCCTCACGGTGAGTTGCTTGGTCAGGTACGAGACCTCGTTTTTCTTCTCTTCTTCTCTGTTGTCGCCTCCGCTCTCACCCCCAGCGGCGTCTTCCCCGCCAGCTACTGCAAACGGTGGTACTCAGAACATTGAGAGTGGTGGTAAGATAACTATTTGTATCATTGAGTGTACTGGTGCAGGTGGTGTGGCCAGTTTTGATTGATGTTTGTTACATTTGTTATTCAGGAAATGGCAGCAATACCACAACCATAGTTCTTGCTACTGTCATTCCTATAGTTGCTTTAATTCTTTTCTCCTTTGCTCTTTTCAAATTTTTGCGAAGGAAACCAGTTAGGAAAGCACATAGTAAGTTTTGCTGAAAATAATCACTTTTTTTTTAAAAAAAAAAGGTGAATGAACCACTAATTAATTAAAAAGAAAATACATTACATACCCAACCGACAACAGAACAGACCAAAATCCCTCACACCACAAGATGTGAACAAGGGCAAAACAAAACAACCAACCGCCTGAGGAAACATAATTCCTCACAAAACAAGATACAAGTAAAAGGGAGAACTAGCCCGTGACAAGATCTGGTGCCTCCTCGGCAGGTGGGTCACCACCCACCAATTGACTCCTCGAACCCAGGAACTCGAGGCTGCGCTTGACCTTGGACATGGAATCATCAAGTTTCTCCTTAGCAGAATCTGCAAGAGCATCGAACCACGAAAGTAGCATGCGATTAATATTGATGATAATGTAGTGAACAGGAAGAATTTTAGCATTAAAAATTCTATCATTTCTTGCGAGTGAAATATTCCAAGTTAAAGCCTTGATCAGAAAGTCCACAACAAGCCTGACATCCAGTCTCACGGAGGATCTCCAAGAGGACCAAATGAGGTGTAAAGAAATTGGAGGTTCAGGCACCGAAAGCAACCTACAAAAGAACCCCCACACCTCCCTTGCCAAAGAGCACTGAAGAAACAGATGGTCAACCGACTCTATGTTGGAATGACACATCACGCATGTAGCAGTCGGAAGATTGTTGCACCTTCTAACTTCCAAATTTTCCAATGATAGAACCTTATTCTTCCAGGCCAGCCAATTGAAGATATTGATTTTCTTTGGACAATTACTTTTCCAAATGAACTTGGCCACATTACAACGCAGACCCCCATCATTAAGGAAATTATAGAAGGATTTCACCGTGAACTGCCCATTCCTATTTAGTGACCACCACTTTTTGTCGGCCTCAACTCTGCTACGTGTCCTGCGCTGTTCCCGGATAACCGTAACGTCCACATCCTCGCTGAAAGGTTGCGCATCCAACAGATACTCTAACTCATTGAAAGATGCATTTTGTTGCGGACAGTCGACAAAGAGATTCTGCCAAACGAACATCCGGGCCTCCCATTGAGCCACCGGTCCTTATAGAAGAGAGTTCCGGTACCCGAATAAATTTCACTTTTAAAACAACATCAGAGAGCAGAAAGAACACTCATCACCCCCTTCCAAAAGAAAGACACCCTCCCCCTGAGGCAAGGGAACAGGTTCCAACTCGAGCCACCATAATTGAAGCAGATAACATCCTTGGCTCCCCACTTGGGATCATTGGTGAACTTCCACCACCACTTCCCCAATAGAGCTTGATTAAAATTAAGCAAATCAAGGATGCCCCACCCCCCTTGATCATGAGCACGGCAGATGGCCTTCCACTTCACAAGTTTGTACTTCAGATTATCAATGTTGGGCCCCGATCACAAAAAGTCCCGACGAATCCTATCAATCGCTTTAATAACCCAGCTGGGTAGCCTGAAGATCGACAGCCAATAGGTTGGGAGCGCAGACAATACCGAATTGACCAACGTTACCTTCCAAGAAGATAATCTTCTTCTAATTTTCCAGATGATCCCCTCCCAATCCTGCTTGCGTGGTCTCCTACCCGAGATAGGGATACCCAAGTACTCATCGGCAGCTTCCCAGAAGCGCGGCTAAGGGTTGCAGCAGCCGCAGCATTCAGTAAAAAGTTCAAATTGCTAGAATAGAGACACGTCTTGTCGAAATTAGCATGAAGCCCATACATTCCTTCAAAAAGAAATAGAATCAGCTTAACGATCCGGAGATCCTCTAAACCGCCAATAGTCAGTATCAGAAGATCGTCTGCATACTAAAGATTGCACCTACTTTTGAAAGGACCCAAAGGTACCCCAATCAAAATCTTGGAATCCAACGCATGATTGAACATCTCACTTAGAACATCTGAAACCAGGACAAATAACTACGGGGAAAGGGGATCCCCTTGTCGCAAACCTATATGATAACGAATGTAGCCATTTGGCGAACCGTTGATTAGCACATTAGCCTTCGAAGATACAAGAATTGTTTCAATCCAATTCATCCAGCGCTCCCCGAAACCTCTAGCTTTTAGGAGCTCCAAAAGGAAATCCCAATTCACTAAGTCAAACGCTTTAGCGAAGTCAACCTTCAAGATAAACCCATCTCTTTTGCATGCTAAAGATGAGTTCCTCCGCAACAACGATATTATCGAGAATACAACGACCCTTCAAGAACGCCGATTGAGCGTTATCCACAAGAATGTCCATCACTTTGCTTAACCGTGTCGCTAAAAGCTTGGAAATGATTTTAAGGGTCGAGTTAATGAGACTGATAGGCCTATAATCCCCCGATAGCTTAGCCCAGTTAATCCTTTCCAAGTTCGCTCTACCAAAATAGGAACTTGACGAAATTGCTCTTGTGAAACGTGGGAGCATTCTATGCTTTTGAAGTAGCCATTTACTTGGTGGGAAGAACGGACAAAAGGTGGTAGCCCAAAGTTTTCACTACACAACAAAGAGATGCCTGCCAATACCCATTTCAATCAGCAGAACCTTCAAACTAAACAAGAAATATTCTAAAGATCCCTTTAACAACTTCATTCATTCTTTCATTTTAATCTCAAACTACAATTTATTTATTTATTAATTTGATCAGTTGAAGGAGTCCAAGGAGAAGATGGACAAGAATTTAGGAGTGCAGAGTCTCTATTGTTTGATTTGAGTACTATCAGAGAAGCTACAGATGACTTTTCTGATGACAATAAGCTCGGAGAAGGTGGATTTGGACCCGTTTACAAGGTAAAACTTAGTGGTCAAATACAAATATATATATATATATATATATATATATATATATATATATATATATATATCTGACTATCTCTATTTCAAGCATTTGAACAGAGGAAAATATGAATTTTACTACATGCAGGGAATGCTGAGGGATGGGCAGGAAATAGCTGTGAAACGACTAGCAACGACATCAACTCAAGGACTTGTGGAATTAAAGAACGAGGTCATTTTGGTTGCTAAGCTTCAGCACAAAAACCTTGTGAGGTTGTTGGGTTGTTGCCTGGAAGAAGGGGAGAAGCTTCTTGTCTATGAGTACCTTCGAAATGCAAGCCTGGACAAATTTTTATTTGGTATGTTCCATTTTCAACATGCTGATCTCATACAAATTAAAATTAAAATTAAAAGCTACTTGTAAATTGTTGGGATATTTCAATTCTGCATGACAATACTCTGAATTGTCATCCGTACCTTTTAGAAGAGTCAAAATTGGTCATACAGAAGAAAATTTAAACAAGATTGTTTCATTTTGACATATTAAATGTTGATATGCTTTTTAATTTTTTGAAATAGATCCCACAAAGCGTGGGCAACTAGATTGGACAAGGCGATACAAGATCATTGAAGGCATAGGTCGAGGGCTTCTTTATCTGCATGAAGATTCACGCCTTAGAATTATTCATCGAGACTTGAAAGCCAGTAACATCTTGTTGGATGAGGACATGACCCCTAAAATTTCAGACTTTGGCTTTGCAAAGCTTTTTGGTATAGATGAAACGCAAGGAAATACTAGTCGAATTGCTGGGACATAGTGAGTTCTTATCAACTACGTCCTCATGAATAATAACATCAAATCTTCAGTCTTGTCCAATACTAAAACAATATGTTGTTCTAATTGAAAATGATTCCTTAATGTTCTGCAGTGGATACATGGCACCAGAATACGCAATGCATGGACTATTCTCAGTTAAATCGGATGTTTACAGTTACGGTGTGATGGTATTGGAGATCGTGACTGGTCTAAAGAACAGTATCTTTCAGGAATCTGGGAGTGCTCCTGACCTTATAACCACTGTAAGCATCCATTTGATCAGGAATCTAGCAAATGCTTCATAGTAAATTTTATCTTATTACGGTATTGATGGAAAATACATGCCGTTTTGTTGGAAACTAAATAGGTATGGCGGCGTTGGAATGAAGGAAAGGGATTAGAGTTGATAGACCCCAGTCTGGGTGATAAAATCAGGGCCGAGGAAGTTCTGAGATGCATCCACATTGGATTGCTTTGCATCCAGGAAGAACCTACAGAGAGGCCTACCATGGCATCAGTGGTCCTCATGCTCAGAAGTTACTCTCTTTCTCTTCCAAGACCTTCTACTCCTGCTTTCTTCATGCAAAGTTACACTACCAGCTAGTCAAATAAGCTATCAAGAGAAGCAGATCCCATTTTTCTCGAAAATGAACATGCTAATGTGGAGAATTATTATCGAAGGTTATAACACTATAGATTAGTTGAGTATGATGATTTTACAGGCAAAAATTTCAATTACTATGACCAACGACTAAACTGTATTTTGTTGAACTCAGTACGCCATGTGGCAGATGTTTCAGTTGATTGAAAATTTGTGTATGCTTTTCTTCCGTGTATTTTTAAGGGTCCTTTGGATCACATAATAATAATGGGAAAAGTAATAGTAATAATAATGATAATGTAAATGAGAATGAAAAAAGTTATTTGATTAGAAAAAATAAATATTGAAAATGAGAAAAGTGAGATAGGGAATTATATGTAAATTACTTTAATGCACTCAATATAAATAATAATATCTTATATACAAAATAATTACATATAAATAAATATTTATATCTTATAATCTTTATAATTAATTATTTAAAATAAATAATTTTTTTACCAATATCCACTTTAATTATTAGAATTAATTATTTTACATAATTATTATTGTTCAAATTATTTTATATGAATAATTAAAATTAATATTTCATTTTAACCAAGTTTATTTTAACAAGTATTGCTCATATGAAATTATTAATATAATTAAATATTTTATATGTAATAGATAAGATTATAAAACAACCATGCCAAAAATGACAATCTCTACCTCAATCCAAACATTACCTCCAATTTGCAAGGTAATGACAAGAGTTTGTTCAAGGCCATCACATGCCCTTCTCCTTCGGATTCTAACCATGGTTGGAGGCATCCAAACATGGGTTTAGATGGGTGAGGGTAATGTTTTCCATATCTAGGGTTACTTTACCCCCATCCAGATGGATTGTAATTTAATTGTCTGCAAGCTTATGCGTGCCTTCGGTAATTCTTCTTCCAGTCATAAAAAAGGTGCACATAATTGGTTCAGATGAATGGAAGCACTGAGCATTGTCCATGAGTAACATCATTATATAGGAAACGGTGGTGCAATTTTTTTCCTTGCTCAGCGGTTAGGTTGTTAAAAAATAGCAATAATATGCACAAACTAGACAAAGAGTGAGTAAAAGTGAGATCGTACATATGTGGATATTAAAATTATTCATATACAATCATTATTCACACTTTTAAAAATATATGTTTATAAATAATTCAAACTTCCAAAGCACTTTGAAAAATATATATTTATTAGTAATAAAATATATTTATTAATAATTAAAATTTTTTTTTTTATAAAAGTGGATAAACCACAAATTTATTGAAAATAAAACACTGCGAAAAAGTACAGTACAGATAGAAAGGGAAGTACAGAAACTCTCACCAGAGGTGAGGCACAAGTACTACAAGATACATAACAAGGAAAACAAAGAACGAGAAGATAAAATGCACTATGAAGCCGAAGCCACCATGAGGGTGCAGTCAGCAGAAAGTCGGCAGTGGAGAACTCTGACTCTAGAGCGTGATTAGGATGCGAGATCGCCCGAGAAATGTTGGATTCCTCTAGCGATGAAGTTGATTGAGCTGATTTTACCGAGTAGCCACAACCAAAGACCCTGGCTTTGGTTAACATCGGTCGCTGAAAACCAGGAAAGTAGCATATTAGCAATTTTAAACATTAAAGAGTGAGCAGGTGTTGCAGACAATTGAAAAATGTGATTGTTACGCTCTAGCCAAATATAATAATTCAAATTTTTATCATTGAGAAGATTTTTATATTTATTTTTATTTTTATTTTTTCAAAAACAAGTTACAGATAAGGGAAGAAAAGAGAAAAAAACAAACAAACAAAGCAACTAAAATAATTAAAAGAAAAGATTGTGAAGCTTGCAAGAGTTTTCAACCCACAGGGGATGATCACGACCCTGAGAAAATAGGGATAATTAAGGATTTAGTCTTCCAAAGAGAGAAAGAACATCTGCAATTGCATAGTTTTCTCGGAAACATAATCAAGACAAAAGTTGGTCCAAGTCCTAATAATGTCGTTACTTGATCACTGGAAAAAGGGACCCACAGATAACTTTTGAAAAATGGATAAACCATTCATTGATAAAAAGGAGGCATACTAACCCCAGAAGCTTTGGGAAAAAACCAAATAGAACCAACAGTCCACTAGCTGTGGAACAACAAAAGAGCTAGAGTGACAACAAAAGAAACAAGGAAGAAAACATCCTTCTAAAAAACCCTCTTCATAGCAGCACTACCCCACACCATGATCCTGCATCTCAGCTTCCCCATGAGTGTCATCACCAGACTCCAGAGAGCGAGACTCGAGGAAATCCAGGCTGCGTCGGATGACAGAGATGGGATCTGCTTGTTTCTCTATAGTACCCTCCGCAACTGCAGTAAACCAAGACAAAAGCATATGATCAATTAATACGATGATGTCATGAACAGACAAAACACGGGCATTAAAAATACAATCATTTCTAGCCAGCCAAAGATTCCAAACACAAGCTTTGACAATAAGATCGCCAAACTCCCTGAGTGCCGATCTCACTGAAGCTCTCCAGGAAACCCACAAGTCCACCATTGAGTCTGGTGGCTCATGTAACTGCAATAGCCACACAAAATACTTCCACACCTGTTCTGCAACACTACACTTGAGAAAATGATGATCAACCGACTCGATCTCCGCATTACACATCACGCAAGTGGCCGTCGGAAGCCTGTTACAACGTCGCTTCTCAAGATTTTCCAAAAAAAGGACCTTGTTTTTCCACACAAGCAGTTGCAAAGGTTAATTTTCCTCGGGCAGGTGATGCTCTAGAACCATCTTGCTGCCGAACAACGAGTGCCACCATCATTTAAACGGTTGTAGAAGGACTTGACCAAGAAAATGCCATTGGATGTAAGAAACCACCTTTTAGTGTCCCTGCAACAGTGATAGGGTATTGGAGCTGGTTTCGAACGCCAATAACATCCGGATCGTCTGCAAAAGGCGCATCGTACAAAAAGGCACAGAGGTCCTTCACTAAACCGTTCGGACAAAGGCAGTTACGAAAATCCTTTGGCCGTAAATTCAAAGGCGCCCTACCATTCAACCATCTGTCTTTTCAACCATCTGTCTTTCCAAAAGAGAGTTTCCGAGCCCGGGTGAACATCATGCAAGATACACCTGCGAAGAGCAGGGAGATTCTGACTTGGTAAGAAGTCAACCGGCTCGCTTCTTCCATCCACAATTCAACCCCACTATCTGTTTATCATGAGGTCGCCGGCCCATTCGCCGAAGCTCACCGAGCTTCATCCATGGCTCTGCAAGAGCTTCTTCTTCTTCTCGTCCTCCTCATCCTCTTTCCCATCACAACCCTTTCTCAAAGATCCCCCATGTTCATTCTCTGTTCCACTGACTCAAACTACACAAAACCAAGCCCCTTCGCCACCAACCTCGCCTCCCTCCTCTCTAACCTCACCGTCACCACCTCCAAGTCCTCAAACCGCTTCTCCGCCTCCTCCCTCGGCTTCATCCACGGCCTTGCTCAATGCCGCATCGACGCCAACTCCTCCGTCTGCGCCTCCTGCCTCAACTACTCCGCCAACGCGTTCTCCACCTACTGCCCCTTCGGCAGCTCCGCCGCCCTCCGCTTCGACTTCGCCTCCTCCGTTACTCCAATATCAGCTTCTTCTCCCAAGTCGAGCTTCGATATCTTGTACTATCTGAAGAACCCCAGAAACTCCTCAGACCCCATAGTCTTCAATCAACGTTTAGACAATCTAATGAGCGCTGTCTCACCGGAAGCATCCCAATCGACGTTGAGATTCAGTGTGGGCACGACCAACTTGTCGGACTTTGAGGACTATTTACGTCATGCTAGAGTGCACTCGAGACCTTTCCGCTGATAGTTGTGGACAGTGCTTGGATCAAGTGATCGAATATCTGCAAACCTATTGTTCTGGAGCAATCGGTTGCCAGATGCTCGCTGTGAGTTGCACCGCCAGGTACGAGACCTACCGCTTCTACTCTCTTTCTGTGGTGCCACCGCCACCAGCGGCGTTTACTTTACCGCCCCCTCCGGCGTCTCCTCCACCGCCTCCGGCCAGTGGTAAAAACCGGAGCATTGAAAGTGGCGGTGAGTTAAAGAATCTAAATTTGTCTGATGTTACTGTAATCATTGGATGGTTTTATTTATATTTTACATTTCTGGGCAGGAAAAGGCAGCAATAGTACACTTATTGTTCTTGTTGTTGTTATTCCTTTGGCTGTGGCAATTCTTTTCTTTGCTGTTTGCATTTGTTTGCGGAGGAAATCAGTCAGGACAGCACAAAGTAAGTTTTCTTGAAAATTATCAGCTTCATTTGTTTGGCTATGCACCAAAAATTAATGATTTTATCGGTTGGAGGAGTTGTAGGAGATGATCTGGGATCGACTAGTGCAGAATCTCTATTGTTTGACTTGCCTACAATTAGAGAAGCCACAGATAACTTTTCTGATGAGAATAAGCTTGGAAAAGGTGGATTTGGAACAGTTTACAAGGTAATTCAATGTTGAAATAGAGCAGTGGATGTGATTATTAATTTTTAGCTTTTTAAACAGAGGAAAATTATGAATTTTACTAAATGTAGGGAACGCTGAGAGATGGACAGGAAATAGCTGTGAAACAACTTTACAAGGATATCGACGCAAGGATTTGTGGAGTTAAAGAATGAGGTTCTTTTTGGTTTGCATAAGCTTCACAAAAACCTTGTAAGGCTTTTGGGCTGGTGCAGTAAAAACAATAGAGAAGATTCTTGTCTATGAGTACCTTCAAAATGCAAGCCTGGACAAATTTTTATTTGGTATGCTCCATTTTGCTGCTGCTGCTGCTGATTAATTGTCGGGATGTTCATACTGCATCATCTTAATTACTTCTGAATGGTCAAAACTTCATCAACTATCCAATGTTCATAATCTATTCCATTAAGAAGATTCAAAAACTCAAATTTGTTTGCTGAACCCTTTTTTGTGCCATAAGTATTTATGACACCTGTTGTCTGGTTTAAAATATTTGTAGTTAAGGCAATTACTCAATTATTTACCATCTTGCCGCTTCTTCTTCTGTTTGTTTTTGTGGAAAAGTCACATTTTGAACATTAACCTCTGGTTGGGCAGCGAATGAAATATTAAATCTTTTGTTCCATGGGTGCTTGCCATCTAGCATTAGCTCAATGTTAACCTTATATATGTTATGCAAAAGAAATTGGCAATCCTTATCTTCTTTATACACTAGCATGTAGCATGCTGCATCATTAACAAGGATATGTTTACCTATTGACTGAGAAGTAGCTTCTATAGGAATGACAGTTAGGCCATGTATGACTTTTCATTTCCCTCTAGTTCTCTTCATTCTGGCATATCTAAATGTTGATTGACTTCTAATTTGTTGAAATAGATCCCATAAAGTGTCAGCAACTAGACTGGCCAAGGCGGTATAGGGATCATTGAAGACATAGGTCGAGGGCCTTCTTTATCTTCATGAAGATTCGCGCCTTAGGATAATTCATCGAGACTTGAAGCCCAGCAATATCTTGTTGGATGAGGACATGAATCCTAAAATTGCAGACTTTGGCTTTGCAAAAGCTTTTTCGACATGGATGAAACACAAGGGAAAGCTAGTCGAGTGCTGGGACATTGTGAGTTCCTAAGAAATCTGTTCTTATGATTAATAGTACTAAATTTTCAGTCTTCTCCAAAACAGGAAAAATATGTTCTTTGAGTTGAACAAGGTTTCTTGATGGTTTGCAGAGGATACATGGCACCAGAATATGCATTGTATGGACTACTCTCAGTTAAATTGGATGTTTACAGTTACGGCGTGATGGTATTGGAGATTGTGACTGGTCAAAAGAATGGCAGCTTTCAAAAAAATTCTGAGACTGCTATTAACCTTCTAAGCACTGTAAGTGTGTATTTTTGTATTCACAAATTCATAACCAATGTATCTTAATGCGATGTTCATAAAAATACATATCATTTTGTTGGTAAATAGGTATGGCGGTATTGGAATGAAGGCAAGGGATTGGAGTTGAAGGACTCCAGTCTAGGTGAGGAAGTCAGTAACGAGGAAGTACTGAGATGCATCCATATTGGATTGCTTTGTGTCCAGGAGGACCCAAAAGAGAGGCCTACCATGGCATTAGTTGTTCTCATGCTCAATAGTTACTCTGTTTATCTTCCAAGACCTTCTACTCCTGGTTTCTTGACGCAAAGCAGTGAGATTTCTGGCATGTTGTCAAGAGAAAAGAATTCCACTTTGCAAGAAAATGGAAAGCCAAATGAAGAACCTTATTCTTCAAGGTCAATCTCTTTAAATGGTCTCTCAATTTCTGAAGTGGAAGGACGATAGTTATCAATCGTTAAGTTGTAGTTACTTTGGCAGAACTGTATTTTGTTGAACTCAGTAGTACACCATGTGGGAGATGCTACAATTAATTGTAAATATATCTATACAATTCTTCTATATTGCCTTTATTAATCCAATTGTGCCCAAGCATTCTTTTCTTAAAAGTTGTAGTAATGAAAAGTTTGTGCATTCCTTTGAATACCAACTAATTGGTAAAAAATGGCTGGGGTTACAAGCACTCTGTAAACAGTCAAGACGAGAAGAAAATTTGTTTGTCCATCTCAGGGACTCATTTGGAGTCATATATTATGAGAACTCTATATGGAGTTCAGGTTCAAGTGTCCATTATTGGAAATATGTTTTTGTGAGGACTAGGAATGCTAATCTATTTGTCGATACAGTTAGATTGACGAGCTATGTTGTTGTAATGCAAGATTTACTGGTGACAGCGATGACCATTTTCATGCTAAGATAGTCCACGAATGAAGCTGGAATGCTCAAGAGTTACCATGCCAGCATATAGTAAGATAGCTTATCATGATATATAAGCTAATCAGTGTTAACTATTTCTTGGTTAAATTTAAGCAAATGGAAAAGCAGTGAGCATTGTCCCATGCAGTAATAGACTAATAGGTAATGTTGGGAATCTTACGAGATAAGAAAATAAAAATGCAATGACCGAGTCTTCAGAAGTAGTCAAAGGCAATATACTGTGAATTTTCTAGCATTTTTGGACAACTTTCAACTAAAGCCTTCCCCTGCACGTGGTATTAAAGAAAACTTCTCAAACAAGGACCCCATCAATTAATAACCTCTCCTGCTTTTAATCTTGTGATGGAAGGAAAGGACTAAAACTAGCTATAAATCAGAGGTGACCTCCATTGATAGTCACACACACACACACACACAGACAGATGGAGGGAAGCCAAGACTTGTCCTATCCCCTTCTCCAGCCATTCAGTTGTGTATCAATTTCAGCAACCCCAATAGACCTCAGCTTCGAATTCAGTGGCAATCAAACACCCGAAGAGTTTGTGATCAGGGTGAACAAATATCTCCAGCTCCATGAGTCCCATAAAAAGATCAACAAGTTCCGTGTTTTCTTCTGTGCATTTGAAAAGTTTTTGGCTGATATTGAGAAATGGATAGCATTTTGCAACATCAAGAGGAGTTGAGGGAGCTTGATCTGGACTTCTCAGTGGGATATGAACCTTATAATGGCTTCACCAATGGAGGGAAGTCATTCAAACTGCCAGATTTCCTGTTTCATTGTAAATCACTAACATATCTCAGTTTAAGATGCTGTGATTTTAACCCTCCTTCAGGCTTCACTGGCTTTCCTCAGCTCTGGTCACTCTCCTTGAAAGACATGGTTGTCACTGATGACACAGTGACTAACATGTTAGCTGTTTGCTTGAACCTTGAATGCTTGAGGCTTGACAACTGCTCAACTCTGGAGCGGATCAACATCTCTGGGCCTAACCTCCAAGTGAAGAATTTAACTATTCTCAGCTGTTATGATGCCTATGGGATACTGATCTCTGCTCCTATGCTCCAGTCTTTTTATTTACCACGGAGAATGTAATTTCAGTGATGTCATAACGCCTTCATTAGTGGATGCTTTCATCTCTTCTCTTGGTATGGAAAGCTGTGAACCTGAACATGACTATGCGAAGTTGTTAAATGATATCAACCATGTCAGGATCCTAACCATATGCACTGGAGCGTTGATGGTACTCTTTCTCCCGCTCATGAACATTTTGTTTTTCTTGATGACTTGATGATCTAACTAGAGCGATCGATGATACAGCACCTCACAATTTACGACGAATATAGCGACATAGATTTGCAAGTTTCCTTACCAAATCTGCAGGAATTGCAGCTCCTCATGGCTTGTATTAGCATTGAGTATCTCACTTGCATCTATGGCTTCTTCAGGCTATGTCCCTCCCTAATGTGGAAAAAAATTATTTATACAAGTAGGCATCATCCTATCTTTGTAAACTCATTTTAATTGCTCTTTTTATGGTTGATTTCAAACTCTCATCATTTTTATAAATATAAATGACATGAGTTTTCAATTTCAGCTTCCTAAGTTCCATGAAAATGAATATCGTTCAAGTACTCCAGAGCCGGTGGTGGAAGAGCCAAGTGCTGTTACTCTCAACCATCTGAAGGTGATCAAGATGAACAACTTCAAAGGTTGCAAGAGTGAAATGAGACTGGTTAGATTTCTTTTGGAGAAGGCAACTGTCTTGGAGGTTTTGTTGTTAGTGGTTCCGAAGAAACCTGGCATGGAAGAAGATAATTCTTCATCATCAGGAACACATTACTATGTGGACAGAAGGGAAATGGAGATGATACATGGGCAACTGGTTTCATTCCCAAAATCATCCCCTGGAGGCAAAATAGTTCTGTGTGAATACGATGAGGATGATCAAGGGATAACTCCAACACACACTGAATATTTTTGGGAATATTTCTAATTTATTTAGTTATCGTCAGTTGTGATATTACTACTAGTTCATGAAAACAAAACGAGGACGAGGCGATTGCTTCTGGGAGCCCTGTCCTGTTCTTCTCCCTTATCCTACTTTCTGTGGAGGGAAACATTGGCATGTGTGACGTCCTTTGTTTTTAATCCTTGTCTACTTCGGTTGAAGGTGGAATCTTTTACTATTTCTTATTTAGTTGTAGGGTAAACTACATGTTTAGTCACTAAACTATTCGTGTTTTCCTAATCTAGTCACTAAACTAAAAATTTCAATTGGGTCACTAACGCTAGCGATTTTCTTCCAATCAGTCACTCACTCAACGCCGTTACCTTTATGATGAGTGGCTACCACTTTACTTAACACGTGTCGGACTTTTTCTTGGGTTGTTGACTGGCCACATCATCATCATCATCATACTTTTCCCTTTGCTTTCCATGGTTTCACTGAACTAAAGAGTCTTGAAGCTACATTTCCTTCATCATTTCCTCCATTGCTTCTCTAAAACCCTAAGGAGATGTCGTCCAAATCGGAAATCATGTCTTCACATAGAGCGGTGGCCAAAGCGATGACACTGCAAATATGAGATAAATCAGCCCAAAGAACATCTTATGGTGGCAACATCTTCCGTGGTTCTTCGACTGGGTAAAACGGCAGCGAGATGTTGTGAATTCATGGGTGTCGAGGAAATGCAGAACTATAACTACTCAACAATACTTGCCAACCTACTGAGAGAGTGTGTAGACATTACACTCAAATAGTTTGGAGGGACTCAAATAGAATTGGGTGTGCTCATGCCAATTGTAACAATGGTGGCATATTCATCATCTATAATCATAAACCTCCAGGGAATGTTAGTGGACGTTGACCTTATTGAAGGCTTGCATGCATGCACATGTGAATATGAAAATAATATTTCTACAAACACTATATCTGAGATATGATCACTTCCCATGAGAAAATGAGAATGAGAACGAGATGAGAAGGTACGCAAAGATGGAGATCTCGCCGGAGGTTGGAGAAGTGAGAACGAGGGCAAGGGCGATGGCTCTCAAGGCTGCTGTGGCGGCAACGGCGAAGAAATGGAAAACGATGGTGCGCAGTGGCTATCGTGGGGCCGGAAGGGGTCCAAATCTTGTACCTTCAGCTACGGAGCCATAGTTTGATGATGATGAGGCGGGTGGTGAGGTTGACGGTGCATTATGATCACCAGCAAGGTGGTGGTGAAGTGGACTGCGTTTCAGAGAAGTGAAGGAGATCATGATGAATATGATGAGATCTCCATCGTTCTCGTTTTATTAGCCGAAGATCATGTTCTCTACTTATCTCCAATGCCATCGCTTTTGCTACCGTCTATGCAAAGCCATGATCACTAGTTGGACAACATCTTCTTAGGGTTTCAGAGAAACGATGGAGGAAACAATAATGGAAAATTGGCCTCAAGCTCTCTGGTTCAGTAAAACCATGCATGGAAAACAAAGGGGAAGTATGATGCTATGTGGTCAGTCAAAGCGTCACTTGAAGTTCATTATTGAAGTGGAATGCCACATCAACAACCCAAGAAAAAAATCTAACACGTGTCTGGTGAGGTGGCATGCAAGCTCAGCATCAGGGTAACGGCGTTGAGGCGAGTGACTTAATTGGAAGGAAATGCTAACGTTAGTGACCCAATTGAAATTTTTTTTAGTTTAGTGACTAGATTAGGAAAACACAAATAGTTTAGTGACTAAACATGTAGTTTACCTTGTCTACTTCGGTTGAAGGTGGAATCTTTTACTATTTCTTATTTAGTTGTAACTGGATTTCTTAATAAAATTAAGATGTTTATCCAATTTTTTTTCTTAAAAAAAAAATAAAACTAGTTCATGTATGATGTTCATTTGTTAGTTTCCAAGTGACCAATGAATTTGAGAAGGAGATTGGAGCAATTTAACATGTAATTTTTTTTAATAAAGTGGATAAATCACAAATTTATTAAAATAAAAAGAGTACGGAGAAATACATCGTCTGAAACAACAAGAAAAACTAGAAATAACAACAGTTTGAAATCCTCATCAGAGATGAGGAAAACAACGAACAGAACAAAATAAAAGTAGAGAAGAACGACAAGAGTAAGGTAATAGGCTGGATCGACGAAGACTACCGTCTGCAGACATAGGCTTGCCCAACAACAAATAGAGAAGAATTACTTCGGATCAGTAATGTGCGTCGAATCGCCGATATGATCTGTATGTCTGGTGCTCAGGAAGTTGAGAGAGTGCTTGATTCTCTGGGAGGCCTCTGAAGTTTCCTGCTGATGAGACTTGATATCTGTTGAAAGCCAAGAGAGTAGCATATTAGTAGACTTGTAAATTATAGAGAAGACAGGTGAACAATTATGATTAAAGATGTGATTGTTTCGTTCCAACAATCTTCTTTCATTTTTGCACAACTAAAGCCTTCCCCTGCAAGGAGCATAAGAAGACTTCTCAAACAAACTTATTCAACCAATAACCTCTCCCACTTTTATTCTTGTGTTGAAAGGAAAGGATCCACAAATAGGGATGACAACGGGTAGGGTATGGATAGGGTATGCCAAAACCCTTACCCATACCCGTAACCCCTACCCCATACCCGTACCCTTACCCGTACCCTTCAGGGTAAAAAAAATCATACCCTTACCCTTACCCGCAGGGTACCCGCTTACCTATTGTTCAAATTATCGAATTAAATTTAAATAATAATAAAAATAAATTAATTATACATTATATTACAATCTTTAAACACATGTCCATAAATTCAAAATTACAAGTTGATATATATTTGTTTATCTTAAATTATATAATCACATAAAAATGACGTCTATTTAGGACTCAATGATAACTCTATCTTTTGTTTTATTCATGTTTAACCATCTTGGTTTTTGTTTAAAATTGTTTCATATATCTATTACTTATATTGTATATAGCTTCAAATTTTATAAATATCTAGTAAAATTTTCAATATAAAAAACATTATAAGTAATCCTTATAAGTTATATCCAATTGATTTTTTATTAGTATCTTATTTTTCAGGATGTTCTTATAATTTATAGAATAAATTATTATAACATTATTTTTTATATTGGTTTATTTTTTAATTTAATTATGATTCTTAATATATATATCTAAAATTCAATTTTGTTAATATTATCAAATATAAATATAGAAATTAAATAAAATTTAAAATAATATATTAAGAGAAAATTTGAAGTATTATTTTCAAATTAATCACCATGAAAATAGATATTGAGTAAATTGTGAGTAAATGTTTAGTTTAATAAAAAAAATTATATATATATATATATATATATATATATATATGAGGAGGAGTAAGGAATGCAGTCTTGGCTTTTACCCGTACCTCTCTTCAACGGGTAAGGAGTGAGATGCGGGTGAGGGTGAGGGGCATGCCTTACCCGACCCTGCACTCAGCTCAAAAACTAGCGGGTATCACTGCACGTCTTCGGGTCAAAGAGGGTAACCCTCTTTGACCGGAGTACGTAGCAGATACTCCCGTCGGAGTGAGATCAAATTGCCATCTCTACACACAAACTAGGTATAAATAGAGGTGACCTCCATTGATAGCCACACACAAACATACAGAGAGGGAGAGAGAGATGGAGGGAAGCCAAGAGTTGTCCTATCCTCTTCTCCAGCCATTCAGTCTTCTACCAATTTCAGCCACCCCAGGAGACTTCGACATAGAATTCGGTAGCAATCAAACACCTGTAGAGTTTATGATCAGTGTGAACCAATATCTCCAATTCCATGATTCCAATAGAAAGATCAACAAGTTCCGTGTTTTCTTCTGTGCATTCAAAATGTTCCTGGCTGATATCGATCGAGAAGTGGGTAGCATTTGCAATATCTAGAGGAGTTGAGGAGCTTGATCTGGACTTCTCACTGGGATATGAAACTTATAATGGCTTCTCCAATGGAGGGAAGCCATTCAAACTGCCAGATTTCCTGTTTCATTGTAAATCACTAACATATCTCAGTTTAAGATGACACAGTGACTAACATGTTACCTGCTTGCTTGAACCTTGAATGCTTGAGGCTTGACACCTGCTCAACTCTGGAGCTGATCAACATCTCTGCGCCTAACCTCCAACTGAAGAATTTAACTATTCTCAACTTTTATGATGCTTGCGAGACACTGATTTCTGCTCCTAAGCTCCAGTCTTTTATCTACCATGGAGAATGCAATTTCAATGCTGTCAAGACGCCTTCATTAGTCAATGCGTTCATCTCTTCACTTGGCATGGAATACACGGAACCTGAACATGACTATGTAAAGTTGTTATATGATATCAGCCATGTCAGGATCTTGACAATATGCACTGCCACGTTGATGGTACTCTTCTTCTACTAATAAACATTTTTGCTTCTTTTTTTCTTGATGACTTGATGATCTAAGAAGAACGATTGATGTTTCAGTGCTTCACAACTAGAGATGAATATGCCAACATGGATTTGCAAGAGTGCTTCACAATTAACAACGAATATGACAACATGGATTTGCAAGTTTCCTTACCAAATCTGCAGGAATTGCAGCTCCTCATGGAGTGTATTAGCAGTGAGGATCTCACTTATGTCTATGGCTTCTTCAGGATATGTCCCTCCCCTAATGTGGAAAAATTATTTATACAAGTAAGCATCCTAGCATTGTAAAACTTAGTTTAATTTCTCTTTTCATGGTTAATTTTAAACTCTAGTCATTTTTATAAATATAAATGACTTGGGTTTTTAATTTCAGCTTCCTAAGTTCCATGAAAATGAATATCATTCAAGTACTCAAGAACCAGTGGTGGAAGAACCAAGTGCTATTACTTTCAACCATCTGAAGGTGATCAAGATGAACAACTAGCTTCAAAGGTTGCAAGAGTGAAATAAGATTGGTTAAATTTCTTTTGGAGAAGGCAATTGTCCTGGTGGATTTGCTCTTAGTAGTTCCAAAGAAACCTTGTATGGAGGAACATAATTCTTCGTCATCAGGTACACATTACTATGTGGACAGAAGGGAAATGGAGATGATACATGAGCAACTGGTATCCTTCCCAAAATCATCCCCTGGAGCCAAAGTAGTTCTCTGTGAATACGATGAGGATGATCAAGCAATAATCCCGGCACACACCGAATATTATTGGGATCATTTTTAAGTTTTATGGTTACTGTCAGTTTACAAGGTAATTTAATTTTGAAATAGGTCAGTGGATGTGATTATTTCTAGTGTTTAGACACAGGAAAATATGAATTTTACTAAATGCAGGGATTGCTGAGGGATGGATGGCAAATAGCTGTGAAACGATATCGTCGCAAGGATTTGTGGAGTTGAAGAATGGGGTTCTTTTTGTTGCTAAGTGTAATGATTGCAAATGAACTAACCCCTTTTAGTCTCACATCGACTATAAGATGGACTCTTTGTGTGCATATAAGTGGTGAGCATCCTTCACCACTAGGCCGGTCTTTTGGTGACACGCTCTCCTCACCACTTGTGTGCATAACACTAAGCTTCAGCACAAAAACCTTGTGAGGCTTGTGGTTGCTAAGTTTATTGTTTTAGTTGTTTATGAGTACCTTAAAAACGCAAGACAGGATAAGTTTTTATTTGGTTGGCTCCATTTTCCGCATGCTTTCATATGTAGTTCTGCTGCTGCTAAATTGTTGAGATGTTAAATACTGCATCACCATTTTGGCTGGGGACTATTAGAAAATTCCTCTTCTGTGTCCACTAGTTTTTGGAAAGAGAGCTCATAGAGCTATTATATTAAATAAAAAAGAGAGAATACAAAAAGTTCAAATATAAACCAGAAAACCAGAACAAACAAACAACAGAAAGAACAATAAAGACCTAAAAAGATTACAAGGTGATTCCAAGTCTAATAAAATGCTTCATTAGCCAGTAAGGAAGGTCCCTGCCTTGGTGAAAGAGAGTAAGATCGTGCGTCTTGACACCAAGGAGAGAAGATGAGAAGCAGCAGCTAACCAGGCAACAGGAATGATGTGGATGGATGGCTGACCCAGCACAAAAATATAATCAGAGATGCTATTGATCAATGCATTGAGCCGCCACACCGAATTAGCCTGCCTATCCACAATGATGTTATACAGACCAGGGCTAGCGATGAAGATCGTCTTAACATGTATTCCAGATGCAAACAAACTCCCCAATGCCGCAACAAGAGCAAGCGCCTCCGCTTCAAGAATCGATTCGGCGTGATTGAGACCACATCCAGCACACACAAACTGGAAATTAAAATCAGTAACATAGAAGCCAGCTCCAAACTTAGCAGCATCACAAGAACTCACAGAATGAACAAATAAAAATGGAGTATCAAAGGCAATGAAATTGTTCAAAATAAGCTTTTTACTAAATTGAGAAGGAAATGCAAGAGAGTACTCCCTGACATGCTGGATGGCTTTAATAGGTATATGCTGAAAATCAGGAGCTTCATTTCTGAACACAAGATTGCATCTGGCCTTCCACAATAACCAATAGACAGTGGCAATGACCGATTGTCCATACACTAGCTCTTCTTTCTCTTTCTCTTTCTCTTCAGTCAGGCAGCATTGTTTTGTATCTTTTTACGTTCGCTATCTTTGCTCCTTTAGCCTAGTTTTGTCTCGTAGTGGATGGGTTTTTTTTTTGGGTCATTGTACCTCTCAATAGTCGCATTTGTACTCTTCTTTTATTTTTATGTTTTTTTAAAGAATAAATCACATCTCATTAAAATAAATAAATAAATATATATTTATTTTTTTAATTCTTAATGCATCTTCTTTTTATCCATGTTTAAAAAGACCGAGAGAGACTCCTACTTAGCCCGTCGCAGATGTAATCTCCTTCAGTCTACTATTTGCGTTTTGTGTCATGGGACAATGAGACTGCCAATCATCTCCTTCTCCTTTGCCCTTTTGCAATGCATATCTGAAACTATTTTTTACATCTTTTTGGGGCCCATCAGTCTCCTATAACCCTGAAAGACTTGTGGGGAATTGGAGGAAAACGGTGGTAAAACCCCTATCAACGTTGTGGGATTTGCTTGTGAGGGCAATCACTTGGCACATTTGGCTTGAAAGAAATGCACGCATTTTCACTTCCACTTGTCTGTCGCCTGACTCAGTTATCCTGAAGATTGATCGTATTTTGTTATTTTGGTTCAATGCAGCTCCTGAATCAAAGAAGGCGAAGATTAAGGAACCTATGGCCAAGATCAAGAGGAGTCTGGATTTCCTGGTTACAAGAGACTATGTTCAGGATCTCCCGACATCGAGACCCCCTTCTCCTGGCGAGGATTAGTTGTTTCACTCTTTTGTACCCCTAAAGGATCTTCTTTCCTTTAGGCTTCTCCCTCTTCCTTATCTTTTCTGGTTGTACTGGTCTCTTCCTCTTCCCACTCCTGGTGGGTGTTTTTGTAGAACCTTGGCTCCTGTTACTGTTTTTTGAGCTTTTAATGAATGTGGTTTATCCATTTTTTCAAAAAGACTGAGTCAAAGATTCAAATTTATTTGCTATTTTTGTTTTTGACAAGTATTTACAACAACTACTATCAGGTTTAAAATATTTGTAGTTAAGGCAATAACTCAATTATTTGAACCATTATCCTCAGATTGAAAAGAAAAATAAAATATTAACTCTTTTATTTTACGGTGATGGCCATCTAGCTTTAGAGCATCTCTAATAGCATGAAAACATGCTCTTAATGAACTCAAGTCTTTAAGCACTTATTAAGAAGGTTCAGTGGCCATTGAGCACTCAACCGGTGGAGCTCATTAATTTTTTTAAAAAATATTTTTTAAAAAAAAATTCAAATAAAGCATGGGTTCATGTATTAACTTTTAAAATTTAAATGTTGGGATGCAAGGGCTAATTTTTTTATTTTTAAATTTTTAAAATTTTATTTTATCAACACCTTTATTTTAAGACAAAACTTACATTTTTCTGCACTTCTTTATCTTTGAATTTTTAACTATAAGTACACCATCAACTTCGATCAGATTTGGTAGACAAAATTATATCTCAAAATAAATATTTAAAATAATAAAAATATATGAATAATAATAAATTATTTTATTATTTTGAGAAAATTTAATTAATTTGTGGAAGATAAAAAATAATTTATCAAAATGATAAAGAATTAAAGAAACAACTTATATAACTTCAAAAATACTAAAAGTGTCACGTAATTAAAGCCATTAATAAAAAATTTAAAAATATTAATTTTCGTCTTTGTTTATTCCGAAGTGGTGCTAAGTATGCTTTACTAAATCTGATCGAAGTTGATGGTGTATTTATAGTTGAAAATTCAAAAATGAAGAAGTGGAGAAAAATGCAAGTTTTGTCTGAAAATGTAGGTGTAGATAAAATAAAATTTTAAATATATTATTTAATTATTTTATTAATAATATTTAAGGTTTTATTAAATATATGTTTTATAATAAAATATATAATGTAAATAATCAAAAGATGAATGAAATTATTGTGATTTCTATTGTATAGTATAATTATTATTGGGATATTTTAATAGGTTGATGAGGTGGTGTTGATATCAAACTCTAAGATAATATAACAATTAAAGTTGCTTGAAATCAAAGTTAGTATTCGGTCTAAATTTCAGCCCAACTATTCAGCCTAAATAGCATTTTTCTAAAACAAAATATAAACAAGAGTGATGTTAGTAAGGACAGTGTGCAAACGACATCGTCACAAGCTGGCCATGTGGCACTAACTACCTGGAGAGCGTTGGAGGATGGGCGGAGACGTGCATCTCACTTTCGACCCAGAGGGTCGGGCGATCTTTGTGTCTTTGCATCTCTCCCCCACCCATTTTGTGGAGGATGGCGAGGAGGACGAAGAGGGTGAGTTCGCTTCATCGTTGGACGCGCTGTTTGGGAAGAAGCAGGCGTCATCGGTGCTGGGCTTGGAAGCGCTTCTTAAGGATGAAGAAGGCGGAGGGAAGGACAACTTGGAGCTGACTGAGGTTGTAGATGGTTTGGCTTTCTCTCATGGGAAACGTGCAGTGGTGGAGCTTGGCTCTCGCGAGGTGGGATTGGAAGTGGGTCTAGTGATGGATGTGGTGGAGCTTGGGCTCCATGATGGCGGACTGGATAACGGGCCTCTTAAGCAGTTGGTGGAGCGGAGCTCCCACATCTTGGACGTAAGGCTCGGAGACACAGTGGAGATACCGGCCACAGTTGAAATTGGCGCCTGCCCTGGTGGTTTGAGTGAACTTGGGACGATGGAGCTTGGCTCTCATAATAGTGGCTCGCCGATGATGGGGCAAAAGGAGAATGCGACTCGTGCGGTGAAGGTTGAGCTGAGCTCCCACACCGGTGCGAGGACGGCAGGGGTGGAGCTTAGCTCCCCCACCGGTGGTTACAGGCTAAATAGGCAGAAGGATGCAGAGAATTGGGTGGCGATGGTTGAGCTGCGCTCCCTCGCCGGCAAGAAGAAGACAGGGGTGGAGAATAGTCTGATGGAAAACACGACTCGGGTGGCGTCGGTTGAATTGCATTCCCACGCAGCCGTGAGGAAGACCGGGGTGGAGCTTGGCTCTCCCATCGTTGGAAAGCGGGTTGCGGCTGAGCGTGGCTCCACTGCCGCCGGGACGGTTATCATTGCCGCTGGGACGGTGACGGTGCTGCAGCCATCGAGGTCATCACAGGTATCCGGTGGCCGGATGGTCTTGAGGGGAAGAACCATCGGGCGAGAGCCTTCTCGGTTCGTTGAACTTCAAAGGATATGGACAAAAGGCTTGAGAGGACGACGTGTTGAGCATGGGATGGCTCGTGTGTTGGCCGAGGCATGTTGCAGTTCTGCTGGCGCGTTTGGAGAGGGAGTTCAGGCTGTGATGTCCGAGGTTTTGGGATGTGTGGAGGTAGGTCTGTTCCCCTCGGGAATGGCGAGCAATCCCTCCTTGGTGTCACCATTTCATTGGTCTAAATACTTGGGTGTTGGGCTCTCATTGGTTGGGGATCCTTCCTGGTTTAAACCATCTTCAATGTGGACCATGTTATTAATGCTATGTGGGTGGGCGGTAATCCGATCGACTGATTGGAGGGACTCCATATTGGAATTGGGCCGGGTGGGCCCAACGTTGGTGTTTGCACTGGTTGGGGCCCTGTATTCATCTTTTGGTAGGTCCAGGAACAACATTGTGTATTTGGAAGTCTTTGCCACTAGCGTCCGTTGCTCTCTGGAGATAATAAAGCCTCATGTCGACATCCCCGGTGGTCGACAATTCAGTGTGAGATGTCCAGAGCTTTTGGGGGTATAGGCTTTTGCTTGTACATTTCAGTCGGCGGGAGTGCTTTTTCATCGTCACCTTATCTTTTCCTCTCCCTCGTTGTTTCCGTATTTGTTTGTGTTTTTCACATCTAGTGGATATGTTGTACCCTTTATCTTCTTTTTAATATTAATGGTTTATCTATCTTTAGTGTGTAAGGTTCCTAATAGGC